>NC_045160.1:28163333-28188610 GCF_900700415.2 Clupea harengus | reverse complement strand
ACTAATATTTGACCATCGTTGAGAAAAATGGAACCGAATCTGCAAATAAATGGCCCAACAGTCGAGGATTACTCAACAAGTAGGCATGACAGGCCTTGCAGGTCATGTGCTTATAAATTGTACTGGCTATCGTATTATACGGCTCTTTAGAATATTCAAAAAAGTTCAGTTGATTTGAATGGGCCACCCCAACCTTTGCGGGTCTTTAATTTCTTTATATTCACTGCTGCGAAAAAGTAATGACCGTCATTGGCAACGGGTTTTGTGCTTCTAATTCACGTCCTTCATATCATTCCAAGTAGTCCGGTCATTTAACGTCAGCAAGTAATGGGTTGCTACGCAACACCTGAAACTTTAAAGTTCTATTTGCCTGAAGAACAATTTTTTCTAAGCGGAAATCACGAAACGGCAACAAAATCATTAAAGAGGTATTTTGGAGGAATGTCTTCTATTGTTTTGGCGAGTAACTGTATAAGCTGGATGATGTATAGTTTGGAGGTCATTATCTAAAAATAAATCGATTGGATTTCAAAATAAGAGTATACCGCGGTTGAAACGGTATAGCCAAATCTCTCCCGGTAGACACATTTCTACCGTTGCACGGTATATACCATCATACCGCCCAGCCCTAAGCATAGCCTTGCGCTTTTTTGCGAGTGGTACATTTTTGTACAGTGAAAGCCGCTGCATGCTGTGCTGTTCGTAAAGTTTATTTGCCGCTTAAGAAACTTATGGATGTGTTCATTACATGCCTTGGCCATTGTAAATGCTTTTATGGAATTGCAGGTTATTGAGTTATTCAATATTTCACCATTTAAAGCCCCATAATGGAGTTTTTCCCTTGGAGCTCCCCCTTAAGGTTTGGAGGTATTTAACGTTTACTTCAGTGTCGTAAATACTGTAGGAATGTTAGTAGTAAATGAGTAGGTTTAATATGGGTTTATCTAATTCAGTATAAAACAAAGGGGTTAGGAGTATTATTTGAATGGGAAGACGGGGCTGCTTTGTCATATGATAAATAAAGGGTGGGTCTTCGAGGTACTAATAGGTTTCTGATTGGTGGAGTCAACGGGGAGGTCATAGGTTTCATTGGTTGAGCAGTCAGCCAGTGGAGGCATTAGGGGGAGTGTTAGTGTTAGGTTTAAATGCCTAAGCGGGAGATATTTTTGGCAGAGCGTCTTCGAATTCATTCTCATATTGTTGTTTAGCATCTTCAATAAACCTTACTGAAATACTCTACAATCGGCTGTCTCCACTTCGACATTTTCTGGTACCTCGCGGTAATTGTGATCGGACACCACATAATTGGTGACCGTCGACGTGATTGCAGAAAGACGGGAGACCACCAAGTTCAGAGCTGACCTCAACTAATCCAAGGCCGCACTTTAAATTTAAGGTAAGCAAATTTCGCTTGAATTAGTGGATGTTGGTTGAGTCAGAGTTGAACTGTGGTGTGTTAGTCTTTGCAAAAACGAAGCGCCCCGTCGTCGTGGCCAGTAGATGAGAGTGTTTTAGTAAGGAATAGTCTGTATGGTTCGCTACCATTTTTAGGATAACATAAGGTATAGACGGATAAGAAGGAAAAGTGCACGGCTCAAGGTGAGCTTGATATATCTCTCGGTAGAGATAGTTGTATCGGTATACAACTTAAAACACGCGTTTTGGTTTTTAAGCGTGACAATCGGGTGATTGTAAAGTGATTCTCTCGGTAGAGATCGTTGTATCGGTATACAACTTAAAACACGCGTTTTGGTTTTAAGCGTGACAATCGGGTGATTGTAAAGTGATTCTCTCGGTAGAGATCGTTGTATCGGTATACAACTTAAAACACGCGTTTTGGTTTTAAGCGTGACAATCGGGTGATTGTAAAGTGATTCTGGAAAAGACAAAGTGTGGGAGACCTGTGTGAATGATTGCATAAAGCCACTGTAGACATTACAATAAAGTTCTCATTAATATCAGTGGTTAAATAAGGAGCATAATAGGATAAATGCTCCAGTCGTGTGAAAGTGTGGATGAATTTGTGAAGTTTTTGAACTGCAGTTAAGTTGAGCGAACGAAACGATACTGTACGTGACGCCGTTAAACTTTTCTGGTCATTATATATTAATATCACATTGTCTTATGTTGCAGTTAACTTAATAAGCTTACTGTGGGTGAATCAGGAGTCAAGTTTCGTTAATTTGTTATTAGATTATATGAACACATATGAACGCTTCGTATTTTGCGGTTGATTTCAGGTAGAAATATTTTGGAATTTCTCGATGAAGTGATATCGTAGAAACATGGTTAAATCTATTGGAAACATAGTACTCAAACCAGTTTAATTCGTTTTTGTTGAATAGGTTGATAGTGTACTGCTTATCTTAAAACGAAGGCGACTGGAATTTGTGGTATTAGTGCAAGGAACATTGTTTTGTTGTTTTGTGCTGTAATTTATAATACAGAGATACTGGTTTTGGTGACACGCATTGAAATAGGCCTTGAGCTAAAACCTATGAATCTGTTTAGCTGAGTGGGCTATAATTGTACTGAGTGAATTGGTTCCATTGTTCAAACACGTGGTTTAAGTAAAACTTAAAGGATTCGTTTTGTATTTGTGGCTAAAGGTTTGAATTAAGTGGTAATACTGTGGGTAATTGTAGTAGGTTAAAAGGATTTGGTAACTATATATAATTATAAACGAAAAGTGAGTTTAAGGTTGTATTTTGAGATCATTTCAACAGAGGCAGCTGCAATTGCATTGTTGTGCCGTACACGTGGCTGTGTTGTGGAATTGTCTTTGTTTCAGGAAACCACGTGGGACGTGACTTCAAGGATTCTCCTCCTGTAAGTCCCTGCTTTGAAGGGAGGTAATCTTGCTTTTCAGGTTGTGATTTAGTAATTTTAGTAATTTTGTAAGTTTAAGATGGATTTGATTAGAGGGGAATCAGTTACGCCTGTAGAGGCCATTATTAGATGGTATGCGTTAGATTCACAGATGGTGATGCAACAAATGATCAAATGGTCTAAATGGACAAAGGATCATAGTGTTTCTTGGCCGAAACAGGGGTCATGTGACCCTAAGCTTTTAACTCAGATGGAAGGGAAAATTCTAGACTACAAAGTACAAGATAAGAGTGCTAAGAGGGAGATCAAAAGACAACAGGAATTTAAAGTTCTGCGTGCATTCATGAAACTGGCTAAACAGAGAGCAAGCAATCAGGGCCTTGATGTGAGACGGGGTGTGAATAAGACCGAGAAAGAAGGTGATGTTAAGGGGGGGTCGGTTCCTCCTCCACCTTATGTTACAGACAATGACAGGGGTGCAAACTCGTCACCTTTCGGCGAAATTCGCCGTTTTTGATCCAAAATAGGTCATTTGTGTGATTCGTGTAGATCTGCAATAAAAATATTTTTAGGGGGGGGGGGTTAGGGTCCTCCAAGTAATCTGCGAACGCAAGCTGTCATGAATATTTTTTTTCACCATGACAGGCACGCTTTTTTTTTCGGGTCTGTTCGAAATGGAAGGTAGCTGCCTCGATGCCGTAATAGACAGGTGTATTACAAGTGTATTACATGTCTTTCGGGTGAAAGTGTTGGTTTCGAGCTGCCTTTTTAAGATGGCAATTACGGTAACGTGTGACGTTGGTACGCTGCAAGAACGTTATACTATCTAACGTAGGCTAACGTGCTTATGTCAGACAGTTGGCTGACAGACGCCTCGCAAATCACATCAACCATTTTTGCTGGTTACAATAACGGTGGTATCGGATAGTACAGTGTCTTTTTCTCGGTAACTTTTGAAAAATCGAAGCGTGAAAACGCCGAAAAATTTACATTTACTTAAAATACATGGCCGTCAGCCGGGTTTGGTCCGGAGTTTAGCTGCTAAAGTTATCTTCTGTCCTGTCGTTTGAAGCAAACCTTTTAGCTTTGGCATTGGTCTCCCATTAGGCTATGTATTTATCTATCACTTCACTGGATTGGAAGTCCATTTTCCAGGCTATCGCACGCCCCCTTCATTGAGGCAGAGGTTAGGTTTGCCTCCCCTATGTGCTTTTTCACTGTGGTTTTATGACAGATTAGCAAGACTAAATAGCTTCACATACGTGAAATACATTACATTACATTATCTATTATATGGATTCAAACGACATATAATAAAAGTGTCTACAAACAATGAGAAAGCAAAAGTCATGCGCTCAACCCAGTGTGTGAGGGATTGCACAATCTGAGATGAGGCGCAGCTCGTCGCTGCCTCACCTCGCGAGTCGCCTCTCTGTCAACAGGACATGGTCAAATTCAGCGATCTTGATTATAAAAATGATCGGAATAATACAAAAAATTAATTTAAAGCAAAGATCAGTAGATACATATTAATATTAATATTTATTTTATCATTATTTGTTTTTTTACTTTTCATGAGGCTCTGCCTCCCCTGACCGCACGTCCCTATGTGTATGTAATCTGAAGCACTGACCCGTTTTCTACTGCCAGGCGCTTCACTGCAATTGAACAAATTTACCACTCTCCTACTTCAGTTTGGTTTCAGAATGAGAGAATTTTAGGAGGAGGATGCCATTACTGTGGCTCAAATAGGAGTTAGGTGCAAATGGGCCTTGTCCTGAAAAGCTAGACTCAAAGAGTAAAGGGAAAAGAATATGTGTTCCCACTGTCACAGTTTTTCAAGAACACGGAGAAGCTAGGCCATGCCTGATGCAGCCTATATTGATTTTCGGTTCCTATAGTTGGCCCTTTTTTTGGCTTAATACCTGATGGAGAATTGTGACGTAATGTGCTTTGGTGGACTGGAGTGGGTGGTCAGGAGGGTATTGGGGTGGGTGGTTGGGTTGGCCTGTGCCCGTGCAACATTCAACACAGGAATGTTTATGATGAAACTGTTACCAGAGCACAAAATTGTTTACAACAGCACAACGTTTTTCATAGATCTAGCCTCATCATTTTGTTGTCAAAGTGCACCAGATTGATGCATTGAACTTTAAAATGTGCAAAATGTTCTTGTATATAAAATATATTCCCCGGGGAGCATGCCCCGGACCCTCCTAGGGGTTTCGCATCGTTGTCACCTTTTTCATCCCTGATGAGTTTGCACCCCTGCAATGAGATAGGGGGGAGAGGAATCCCGTTGTATCCGCAGCTTCCTGCGGTGGGCCAGTTCCCTGTGGTGACGTTTGAGGGAGGATTCATTGGGAAAGCGGACATTCCAGATGAGACAGAGAGATGGCAGAAGTTGGAGGAAATAGCGAAGAGGTTAATTAACATTAAAATAGGATTAGGAGAAATGTCTGTGGGGACAGCTGTTTTAGAACAAAGGCCCTTGGAGTCTCTGTCTGACTCAGAACAACAGGACTCTAGGAATGTTAATTTGGAAGCAAGGCCCCCTTTGTCTTTTGCTGGTCCCCTATCAGGGGGTACTGTTGATCAAGGAAAGGGTGTTGAAGTTGTAAGCAGGCCCCCTGCGTCTTCTCGTGGTTCCCTCATGAAAAAGGCTTGTGATGGTAGTGATAAGAGGGGTAATGAAGAAAGGTCATCTGTGTCTCCTGCTGGGTCTTATACAAAGAGCACGAGAGATAACAGTGGTGGAATGACTGAACCAGGTGTGAGAGCGGCTCCATGGGAAGCATTCTCAGAACAAAGAGACAGAGATTGGAAAGAATTAGGTGGGGCTCATGCTTGTTTTGCAAGTAAGGATCAAGAACAATTGAACAGAAGGTTGAATTTTGATGAGGAAAGGACAAAAGAAATACAGAGATTAATGGGAGGTGTTGATATGGATTTGGAAAAAGACTTAGGAGGAGGTATAGAGGAGACACAGAGAGAGAGAAGGAGGAGAGCTAGACCGGACTTCAATGATAGAATGGCTGAGGAAGACACCTTTTGGCGCAGAAGGGAAGAGAATTATAATCATATGAATATGCTGGTGTTGGAGGCGGTAGCAGGCCGTCTGAATGCTCAGGCTCTTTTCAAACTGTATGATGACTTAGCATTAGAATCAGACATGAGTGCTAAGAAGTTAAGGACAGAGGGTAACCAGATGGGAAGTAAATTGTGCCAGACAGTCGAAAGGCGGTTACGACATATAAAGAGTTTGAGCAATGAGGTGAAGGGTTGTTTGGCCAAAGATGAGGCGGACTTGAGTAAAAGACGTGGGGTGCCACAACTCTCACAGATGGTGCAATTCACAGTGGATTCTGGGGTGTTAAATGGAAGGATAGGTAGAGATCGGGAAGAAGTTGAGAATGAGGAAGAAGAGGAGGATGGCTTAGCACAGGCAAAAAGCATGGCCCCAGTAAGGTCAAAGGACTGGGGGTGGAGGTCTTCACAGAAGCCATTTAAAAGAGGGGTTACACAGAGAGAGGAACAGGAAGAGAGTGTGACAAGGTACAGAGAGGGCAGTGACTCTGAGGACTGGGATGATTTGGTGATTAGAGAACAATGCCCAGTCACTGTTTTTTCTAAGAAGGAGGTTTTGAAGGAAGTAGGGAGAGAGAATAAGGAGATGAGGAGAATGAAGGAAAAAATCAAGCAGTTGCAACATGTGTTGATAAGGAATGAGGAGAGAGAAAGAGAGAGAGAAGGGATACAGGCACCAGTCACAGAGGTAGAGGTGATGATGCCTCTACTCCATAAAGGCAATGTAACGCATTACCAACCGTGGGGTCATACGGACTTAGACGGATTGATATCCAGGCTTCCTATTCTGCAAGAAGGAGCTGGAGTTTGGATAGGGAAACTGGAATCAGAGATGGAAGGAAAGAGGTTAGCCGTTGGGGATGTAAAATCATTGTTGAGTCGTATCCTTACTAAGGAGACCACCACTGCCATTCTTAATAAAGTGGCACTTGGAGGGCTAATGGGTAATTCACTGGCAGATGAATTGGCATTTGATACTTATAGGAATCAGGTGTGGAGGTGCTTAAGAGACACATACCCGAATGCCTTCTCTTTGGCAAGTATGTCTGTAGATAAGATCAAAGCAGACGAGAATCCTGCTGTGTTTGTTGAGAGGGTGGAAGCAGACTGGCGAATGAGGATGGAAACAGACCCAGAGAGTAACTTAATGGTTAGACATATGATGAGGAAGGCCATAATAGAAGCCCTTCCATTGTCAGCCAGAAATAGATTAGAGGATGAGCACCGAATTGGGTCTATGGCGAAAACAGAGTTTAGAGATATTGTCACTCATTTTGTAAATGTGCAGAGGAAGACAGACTTAAGTTTGGAAAAACAGGACACGGAACGGCAGAGAAAGGTGGTTCAGAATCAATTAGACATTGACAAGGGCTTAAAAAAAGGGTGCATACAGGCCCCTCAGCTTGGTGCACATGCCCAATCACCCAAGCAGGATGTGAGACAAAGCAATATGCAAAATTCAGGGTCTGAGCCATTGGCGTTCCAGCAGCCAACACCTTTTCAGCAAACACAAGGCCCCCATCCCCCACAACAAATGGGTAGACAACCGTATTGGAATCAGCCGGCTCAACCGTATTCACAGCCTCAGTGGGGATACATGCAGGGTAGGCACAGAGGGGGTGGAGCAGGCAGAGGAAGAGGCCGAGGTATGGCAAGCCGAAATATGAATTTCAGAGATGGGTCATTGGAGTGCTGGTTATGTGCAGAGATTGCCAGCAGAGGGTTGTAAGTGGACAGGTAGAAATGCAACCTCAGATGGGAGAGCAGGTTGGGCTTGTTTCTCCGTTTAGAGGACCACATTATTGAAGATGCCTAGAGAATCCGGAGGGGGATAATCAGCTTGTTGTGTTGTCAAAACAGGCTGATAATGAACCGGTTATGGAAGTTCAGATTGAGGGTCAAACTGTTAAATTAATGATAGACACGGGCGCAACTTTTACGTGTATATGTACAGCAGACGCCCGACATCTCCCCCTGTCTAGCACAGGTAAGGTGGCAAAGACCGTCGGATTCTCAGGACAAATTCAGATTATTCCCTTTTCAGACCCAGTATTGATTCAGATGGATGGAAGAGAAATAAGAATGCCGGTGTTAATTTCAGATCACACTCCCATTAATTTATTAGGACGTGATGCGTTATGTCGTATGGGAGTTCAGATTGAGTGTACTCCGGCAGGCTTGTCTTTGTTCAACCAATCATCACACAGTATAATGGCTCCACAAACACTCATCACATCCCAGTTTAGGCAGATTTACTGGTTAGGTCTGTTTGGATTGGAATGGGAGGATAAGATCTGGCGTGAGTGGGGTCCTCTGATAAACAGGTGGCATGCAGGCCTCAGAAAGCCTAGGTGTCCAACTCATTGCACTATCATGGTGGAAGATGTCACAGGAATAGAAGGAAATGGAGTAAGTGATAAGATGTGGAGAGAGGCATTGAATGGAAGAACTCAGGTCGAGCTACAGGCCAGGGGCATAATTGTGGGACCTGAAGGGGTGGCAGTACCAATTAGGATGGATTCACCATTGCATATTGTGGCACGTGATTTGGGAGGCATAATACCACACATCACACTTAAAGTGGGATTAGGTTTCAGAACAAGAGATGTGGGTAGGATGATGGAGAGAGCCAGTGTCAGCAAGTGGCTGCCTGCGAAGGAATAAGGAAAAGGTGATGTGGAGTTGTCACAGGATGGCACGTTGATGCGAATCAAACACTCATCTCGCTTACGGGGGAGCCTCAAGTAGTCACAGTTAGTGATGGTGAATGCCAAGAGGAGGAGTACACTGCGGGTTGTCCTTATGGGAATCCATATTATTTGTATGGCAGGTATGAAGGTATTGGGTACAAGTGTTGGAATGTTGATTTACACAGGCCTCTGAATGACACCGAGAGACTGATGTATAAGGAAGGTGAGAAGACAAGTGAGGGGGTGAGAAAGTGGAAAATGATGATTTTACAGGAAGGGACAGAGGTTCACAAGAATGGTGTTTTGAAAGCTGTGCCAGACCAGGTGTGGGCCACAGGAGACTTTGATATAGGGCTGGTGAAGTCGGTGAGTCCCTTGGAGTTTAGAATCAAACCGGGGGCAAAGCTGCCATTTCAGAGGCAATACCCCATTTCTCCGGAAGCAGCAGCTGGTGTCCAGGGCACGATAGAAGGGTTACTGCAAGCTGGTGTTTTGGAGAAGGTGCCGTTTGCTAGGTGTAACACACCCATTTATCCCGTTCTAAAGGCAGACAGGGTTAGATGGAGAATGGTGCAGGATTTGCGTTGTGTTAATGCAGTTGTGGAAGACTGGCCGGCAGATGTGCCTAATCCACACACTCTGTTAACAAATATACCATCAGACGCAACCGTGTTTAGTGTAATTGATGCTACCCAGGCTTTCTTCTCTATTCCTTTGGCAGAAAAGAGCAGGGAGCTATTTGCATTTCAATATATGGGTCAAACATACAGATACACCAGGATGCCACAGGGATTTAAGCATAGTCCGCATGTGTTCAACCAAGCCATTCGCAATGATTTGAAACACCTGGTGTGCAGGAGTACAATCCTGCAGTATGTAGATGATTTATTGATATGTGGACCAGATGTACACACATGTGAACAAGATACCATTGCAGTGTTACAAGCACTGGCGGAAGGGGGTCATAAGGTGTCCCGTAAAAAGTTGCAGTTTGCCGAATCTCAGGTTACGTATCTTGGTAGACAGATTTCTCAGGGAGAGAAGGGTATAGCACCTGACCACATCCAGGCTTTGATTGCAGCTCCTAAACCTCAGACAGTTAGACATATGATGTCTTTTATAGGACTCATAGGTTTTAGCAGTGAATGGATTGAGTGTCATGAGCAGAAGATTGCTCCACTCCGTGCTTTGATTGCGAAAGCTGGATCTGAGAAATTGACAAACCGGTTGGCATGGACCATAGATGGGGAAGAAGCATTTAACCTCATTAAGTGTGAATTACAGCGCGCCCCAGCTTTGGTCTTGCCAGATTACACAAAACCTTTTGCTCTATATGTTTCAGTGAAAAAGGAAACAGGACGTGACGCGTACATGACGGGGATATTAATGCAGGCACAATGTCAAGGGAAGACAAAGCAAATCATTGCATACTACTGTTCCAAGTTGGATTCAGTGGCCCAGGGATACCCACCCTGTTATCAGGGGTTGGAGGCTGTATACATGGCATACGTTAAGGCTTCAGGTATAACTATGGGGTGGCCGGTGAATATTTATACTAGTCATGCTATTTCTCAGTTGATGGACAAAGGGAGGTTTTGTCTCACTGCACAGCGGCAGCTGAAGTACTATGATTTAACATTTTGCCCAGACGTGACAGTTAAAAGTTGTGACTCTGTGAACAATCCTGCGGATCGAGTTCCGTTGGAATATGATGGAAGTCCACATGATTGTGTTGCGGACTCAGTTGCTTTTTCAAAACTGAGACCTGATTTGGAGAGTGAGCCTTTGAAAAATGGGAAAGTGGTTTACTTTGTAGATGGGTCCAGTCACAACTATGATAACAAAACGCATGCTGGGTTCAGTGTAGTACAGATGGCAGAATCAGGGGAATTCAATACAGTAATGTGTATCCCTTGTGAGCAGCCATGTTCAGCTCAGCTGGCTGAACTTAAGGCATTGACTGAGGCTTGTAGTCTGGCGGAAGGGATGGAAGCCACCATTCATACCGACAGTGCGTATAGCCATAATGTGTGTCATGTGTACGGGGCTCAGTGGAAACAACGAGGGTTTAAGAGGTCAGATGGGTCTCCAATCCAACATCAGGAACAAATTCAATTACTGTTGGCAGCTATGATGCGCCCTAAGCGCCTGGCTATTTGTAAATGTAGAGCTCATAAAAAGGGTACTGATTATGTCACATTAGGTAATGCCAAAGCTGATGAGGTGGCAAAGACAGCAGCTTTACAATCACGGGTGGTGGATTGCCCCCAGAGGAACGGAGCACCACACAGCATTCTATTAGCTAAGGGGAAAAGTCATGGGAAGTCAGTACAGTGTCCGTCTGCTTGTCCTTACAGTGATTCATCTACAGTTGGTTGTAAGTGGTGCAGTTTATTTTATACACCAGGACATTTACATCATCGTGAACCTCTCTGTTGTGCTATGTGCCAAAGGGGGGAGTGTGCTTTGTGTTTTGATAAACCATGTGAACAATGGCAGCCGATCACTCAGGGACCAGTAATTAATATACAGCCACACTTAGGTCTTGCGGACATTATTAACATGCAGGAGGAAGCTACTCCGTGGGAGAAAGATAAGTGGGTGGCAAGAGGGGCACATCGCGGGCGTGATAAAGTGTGGAGAGCTCATTGCGGCCGCATGATCGCTCCTCACGTGTTATTGGCTCTGTTAATAACTGATGCACATGATTTGGATCATTGTGCAAGGGGGGAAGTAAGGAGGAAGATTTTGGATGAGGGATTTTGGTCGCCGTACATGCAGGAGATTATAGATAATAAATTAGCACAGTGTTATGTGTGTAATACCTATAATGTCAGGCAGGGGATAGCAACTAAACCTCTGGGGCACTTTCCAATGCCGGAAGGTCCATTCAAACATCTTGTGATTGATTATATTGACATGGGAAAGACCATTAGAAAGCACAGATATGTGTTGGTGGTGGTGGACAGGTTTTCGCGTTGGGTAGAGGCGTGCCCGAGTCCGGGACCGGATTCTGAGACTGTGATAAAATTTTTCACACGTGAAATCCTGCCCAGGTTTGGTATTCCAGAAGTAGTGTCCAGTGATAATGGGAAGGCATTCGTGGAAAAGACATGGGCCAAGATAATGCAGGCACTGGGGATAAAGAGAAGGTTGGGATGCATCTATCATCCCCAGAGCCAGGGCATGGTCGAGCGGGCAAACGGTGTTCTGAAGGGTAAGATTGCAAAAATATGCGCATCATCTAACCTTAATTGGCTGGATGCGCTGCCAATTGCATTGATGCATATGAGGTCACAGAAAAACCGCACACCACACATCTTACACCTCATGAGATGCTTACGGGACGGGTCATGCCGACCCCCCGTATTAGAGGTGATGACAAGGGCCCACCATTGGAACACCTTCAAAGAGAAATTCGGTGTTATGTACAACAGTTGTCTTTGATTCATAAGACTATTTATGCCCAGGCAAAAGAACGGGAACCAGTAAGCAATCCACAGGTGGATACGGCGGGATTGGTTCAGCCTGGAGACTGGGTGTACGTGAAGGTGTTCAGACGGAAGAGCCTCCATCCACGACGGGAAGGGCCTTACAGGGTGACACACGTTACCCCGACGGCGGTGGCCAAAGGGAAAAACATGTGGTATAGGTGGGCTTTGTATACTGCCAGGACGGTAAGACCGGGGAAGAGCTGCTACGTTTGTTCTATGGCACAGGAGGAGAGGGTAGTGATTCCAGTGCCTTGGAGGTCAATGGACTGTCCTGAGCATTATTGGGATCACAAGGAGATTGAACTAAAGCCATACTGTCCGTTTGAATGTATGATTTACCTTGGAAGTGCAACACACCGAGAGAGGGTTAAACCATGGGGAAAAGTGCAACGTAAACTTATGCAGTATAGATTCACATACGTGGCCTAGTACGGATGAGGGGAAGATTATGGATTACACTGTTGGATCGGAATTTCTGTTTGAGTGTTTTGACAGGACGGACTCAGCGGACGCGGCTTCTGAGAACCTAGGTGTGTTCGAGGGGACCTGCAACAGGACGTGGGCCTTGAGGATGGTTGGTCCGTTCTACCCGAAGCTGGGAAAACCATTTTATAAGCAGCAATGGGAATTAAGGGGACTAGCACCATTGCTGTGTAATGTTAGTTCGCAAAATTGTAGCACCAGGGATAAATACATAGATTCAGGTAGGCAGGCTCCGTTTGGGAGAGTGTTTGCAGAGTCCATTCAGAATGTTCCATTAGCGGATATATGGTGGGCCTGTGGGAGAGAATGGGGCGTGAGGAATACGTTACCCGAACATTGGAGGGGTAGGTGTGCAAGGGTGACTATGATGCAGCGAACTGTCATTATGGATGGGGAAATTACCGGGGTGAACAGTGTTGCGGGTAGTGGGTTCCCAGGGAGTTCCTCTAGGAGAAAGAGATCAGCGGGAGACGGGAGAGAGACAGGGGTGAAGGATTATGAGTATGGTGGATATTTAGATGCCATCGGACAGCCTAGAGGAATTCCAGAAAGGTATAAGGCACGTAATGAGATTTGGACAGGGTTAGAATCTCTGATTCCGTATGTAACTGTTAACAAGAATGCGGATTGGATTAATTATATTTACTATAACCAGCAAAGGTTTATTAATCATACTACAGATGCCCTTAGGGCACTGGGGGAGCAGTTAGATGCTACCTCCAGGATGGCATTACAGAATAGAATGGCACTGGATTGGATATTGGCCAAGGAGGGTGGAGTGTGTGCCAAATTCGGAAGCTATTGTTGTACCTTTATCCCTAATAATACATCTCCGGAGGGGGATTTTACAAGGGCAATGAACAAGCTGAAGTACCTCCGGAATGAACTTGCAAGCAATGCTGGGCAGAATGGGGGTGATTCTGCGCTTACAGGTTGGCTTCAGAGTATCTTTGGATTGCAGTGGGGAGCGTGGTTAACTACAGTGGCCATAATAATAGGGGTTACATTATTAGTGTTCTGCTTGGTTGTGTGTTGTGTGCTTCCTTGTTGTAAGTCTCTTGCAGTTCGGGCAGTGACGTCGCAGCTACCTCAAGTGTCTTTGGTGGTGGATGGAGAGGGGGCAGCGGAAGGTCTGATTACGGAATACTAAAGGGAGGTTGCCATGGAGATGCCGCAACTATTGGAGCCAGGATCTACAGATGGAATATCGATGGGAATGAGCGAGGATGACGAGACCGGGGGCGAACCAGGCCCCCTCATGGATACGTGGGATCTGGACGACCGGATCACAGGCGTCTAGGAACCACAACGGATATGCCGGAGTCAAGTGCTGGTAACCTCTGACTTTTTGGGCAGACTCGTGGATGAGTTGAAGATCACATCGGTGGGAATGATGGGGAGATGTTTTCTATGGAACTTTCTACACAATGATACAGTTGGACTCTGGTGTTCAGAGGGGCAGGGTTGCTACTCGCAGCCTGCGGAATGCAGGTGTCGCTGTACTGGACAGGGCAATGGGTTCAGTTTCACCTTAAAATAAGAAGGTTTTTGCTCCCATCTGTGAGATAAAGGGCGTTGCACCTCAGGATTCAGGAACACCAGAACATGGACACAAAAATGGTTACATTCAATGATAATAAAGGATATGGAAACTGTATCAAATGTACAAAATTGTAAATATTACTGTGTGCTCATCTAGGACCACCCTAGTGAGACTGTTTTGTGTGATATGGGGGTGGTAATATTTGGGTTAGATGGAATGTATGAATTGTTTAACATAATGGTAACTAGTTTTGATGTACAGGATGTCAAATGTTTGCTTTTGTAACGTACGTGGAACCGGAGGATTCAAATGCTCGACTCGGAGACAGAGGTGTATATTCACAAACTTTACTGAACGGGTTTGGTACACGGTAATACAGTCCAGATATAAACAAACAAATCCAATCAGGGATGGGCAGCGGGGATCGTCGTTTATCCAGTCCAGGGTCGTCACACGGGTAGTAGGTGGAAGAGGCAAAGGTACCGGCAAGGAGGAGGCAATCACGGAATCGAGTACACAGTCCAGGGTCGTTATCCAGGTGGAAGGTTGTGGAGGCAAAGGTACCGGCAAGGAGAAGGCAAACACGGAGTCGATTACACAGGCAAGGGTCGTTATCGTTAGAACAGTGGAAAACATGGGAAAACGCTGGAACTCTTGAAACACGGGGAAACAAAGACGAACTGGCAACGAGACAACCGGAACACACAGACTAAATACACAAGGTGATGAGGAACAGGTGTAAACAATCAGGGAGGAGCAGACAATCAACCAGATGGAGCACACCTGAGGCAGGGAGTAAGGAGTCTGAAACGAGAGGGGAGGTGAGTCAACAATCACAACACGGAACACATAATAAACAATCTCTCAGCAAACTTAACTTCAGTATTCCGGACTGGACGTAACAGTACCCCTCCCTCTAGGGACGGCCCCGGACGTCCCAGGCTGGTCAGGATGAAGGTGATTAAAGTCCTGAATGAGGGCCGGGTCAACAATGTTCTTCGCTGCCACCCACGTCCTCTCCTCAGGACCGTACCCCTCCCAGTCTACCAAGTATTGACGGCCGCGTCCTCGGTGGCGAACTGCCAAGAGGCGTTTGACCGTGTACACCGGACCTCCATCGACGATCCTGGGAGGAGGAGGAGGCTTGGTGGAAGGGACCAGTGGACTCTCTAATGCAGGCTTGATCCGGGATACGTGAAAGGTGGGGTGCACCCTCATTGACCTGGGAAGTTTGAGTCGCACTGCAGCGGGGTTGATGATCCTAGAGATAGGGAACGGACCAATAAACCGGGGAGCCAACTTGCGGGACTCCACACGTAGGGGAACGTCACGGGTGGACAACCAAACCCTATTGCCAGGTTGGTACGTGGGTGCAGGAGTCCTCCGTCGATCCGCCGTCTTCTTTGCCCGGACTGAACTCCTTAGAAGAACCTCACGGATCCCACTCCAGACCCGGCGGCACTGACGGATGAACCTCTGGGCCGATGGAACGTTGACCTCCCTCTCTAACTCAGGGAACAGTGGTGGTTGATAGCCATAGACACATTGAAAAGGAGAGACGCCGGTAGATGAACTGGGCAAAGTATTGTGCGCGTACTCAACCCAGATGAGATGGCTACTCCAGGTGGTTGGGTTTTGGGAGACGAGGCATCGCAATCCGGTCTCCAGTTCCTGGTTCATCCGCTCCGCTTGACCGTTGGACTGGGGATGGTATCCGGAGGTGAGGCTGACTGTGGCACCGAGGAGAGAACAGAACGCCTTCCAGAACTGGGAAACAAACTGTGGTCCTCGGTCTGATACCACATCCCTCGGGAACCCATGGATGCGAAATACATGCAACAAGACAGCCTCCGCTGTTCCCTTAGCAGAAGGCAACTTGGACAAGGGAATAAAATGAACCATCTTCGAGAATCTATCGACAACCGTTAAAATGGTGGTTTTACCCTTAGAGGAAGGCAACCCGGTAACGAAATCCAGCGAGATGTCAGACCAGGGGCGATGGGGCACAGGAAGTGGCTGTAGAAGACCAGAGGTTGAACACCGCGAGCTCTTGTTCTGAGCACAAACAGCACAAGCCATTACGTACTCCCTGACCTATCCTTCCATGGATGGCCACCAGAAGCGTTGTCTGACCACAAAGAGAGTACGCCGTATCCCAGGATGGCAAGAAACCCGGGAGGTATGAGCCCAATGGATGACCTGGGAACGAAGTGGAACAGACACAAACAACCGGTTCGGGGGACAGCCGTCCGGCACATGACAATTAATATTTGCTTCCCTGACCCTCTGTTCAATTCCCCAGGTAACGGCCCCTACCACACAGGAGGGCGGCAATATGTAAGAAGGCAACCTTGGAGCAGAGTCAGGGTCAAACAGACGAGAAAGTGCATCTGCTTTAGCATTCTTGGAACCAGGGCGATAAGACAAGGAAAAATTAAACCGATTAAAGAACAAAGCCCACCTGGCCTGTCTGGAATTGAGTCGTTTGGCGGACCGGATGTACTCAAGGTTCTTATGATCAGTCCAAACCAAGAATGGCTGCTCTGCTCCCTCCAACCAATGTCGCCATTCTTCCATGGCCACTTTAATGGCCAGCAACTCCCTCTCTCCCACGTTGTAATTCCGTTCAGCGGGAGAGAGTTTCCGAGACAGAAAGGCGCAGGGGTGAAGCTTCTTGTCCGCTTGTGATCTTTGCGAGAGGATCGCCCCCACTCCTACGTCAGAGGCATCCACCTCCACCATGAATTGAAGGCTAGGATCCGGGAGTGTGAGGACCGGAGCAGTAGTAAACGTCTCCTTCAATTTCTGAAACGCTCTCTCAGCTGGGGGTGTCCACTGAAACTTCATGTTTGAGGAGGTCAGTTTATGCAATGGCGATGCAATTGTGCTAAAGTTTCTAATAAAACGTCTGTAGAAATTAGCAAATCCCAGGAATTGTTGAAGCTTCTTACGGGACGTGGGAGTGGACCATTCGGCCACCGCGCTAACCTTAGTGGGGTCCATCTGGATGTGGTCTTGAGAGACGATGAATCCTAGAAAAGCGACAGAGGACACATGAAATTCACATTTCTCTGCCTTCACAAAGAGTTGATGGGTGAGAAGACGCTGGAGAACCTGGTGAACATGCCGGACATGAGTCTCCTCATCTGGGGAAAAGATGAGAATATCATCCAAATAAACAAAGACATATTTATTCAGCATGTCCCGTAGTACATCGTTAATCAATGCCTGAAATACTGCTGGCGCATTCGATAAACCGAAAGGCATCACGAGGTACTCATAGTGCCCACTAGGAGTATTAAAGGCCGTCTTCCATTCATCCCCTTCTCTTATCCTCACCAAGTGATATGCGTTCCTTAGGTCCAGCTTAGTGAAGACCTTAGCATTCTTCAGTAGCTCAAACGCGGAGGAGATGAGAGGAAGAGGATACCGATTCTTGATGGTCATCTCATTCAATCCCCGATAATCGATACAGGGACGAAGAGTCTTGTCCTTCTTGGCGACGAAGAAGAACCCAGCTCCGGCAGGAGAGGAGGATGGCCGAATAAGGCCCGCCGCCAGAGAAGAATCAATATATTCAGTCATAGCTTTTACCTCCGGGGAAGACAAAGAATAGAGGCGCCCCCTAGGAGGTGAACTACCTGGTAGCAGATCAATGGCGCAGTCATAAGACCGATGCGGAGGAAGAGATGTAGCCCGAGTCTTGTTGAAAACCTCCTTGAGGTCGAGATAACATGGAGGCACTCCGGAGAGGTCTGGGAAATCAGAATCCACCGAAGCTGTGTGAAGAGAGGTGACAACAGGACGAGAAACAGGAAGAACAAGACCACTGGGCGCGAACTCCTCAGAGGAGCGAGATACCTTGGAGATAGAGACAGCCCGAATGCAGGTGACAGAACAGTTCCTGTCCCACCCTGTTACCTCCCCTGTGACCCAGTTCATGTGGGGATTATGTTTAGCGAGCCATGGAAAACCCAGAATGATAGGGTGTGATGGAGAGTTGAACAAGTGAAAACTCAGGAATTCAGTATGCTCAGAGATGGTCATTTGAATCTGATCCGTTCGGTGAGTTATTTTACACAGTAAGCGTCCATCTAGAGCGTGAGCCTCTAATGGCTTGGGAAGAGGAGTTAATCTTAACCTCAATCTCCTAGCTAACCTCCAGTCCATAAAACTCTCGTCCGCCCCAGAATCAACTAAGAAAGGATAAGTAACAGTCTGGAATGGTGTGATAAATATAGCTTGCATGAGAGGTCGAACAGATGAAACAGTGGTGTGGCTTACCCGTGTGGATCTTGCAGTCGCCTGATCCCTCACTGGACAGTCTGAGAGGAAATGACCCATCTGCCCACAATAGATGCATCTCCCCTCCCGGATCCGACGTTGACGCTCCTCAGGACTGAGCTTGGTTCGTCCTAGCTGCATTGGCTCCTCCCCCTCGGTAGATGGCGCTGGTGCGTCAGACGCGGGTGAGAACCGCGCTGGGGCTCGCCAGGACTGCTGAGAGGTAGCCCGTTGTCCCCTCTGGAAAGGCGCAGCATAACCAGGCCTGGATCTCCCACGATCTTGGAGATTCTTGTCAATCTTTGCAGTCAGTTCAATAAGTGAATCCACCTTTTCAGGCAGATCGCGGTTCACTAATTGATCCCTTATGGGCTCCGCTAACCCATACAGGAACGCGTCAAATAGAGATTCTTCATTCCAACCACTATCGGTTGCCAATGTGCGAAACCTAATGGCATAATCCGAGACACTCTGATTGCCTTGACGAATTCCCATTAGTTCTCTTGCTGCCTCTCGACCCGGTCTGGTAGTGTTGAAAATCTTGCCCAACGTCTCAGTAAATAGCTGAACCGAGGAGCAGACGTGCGAGTTCCTTGCCCACTCTGCCGTCGCCCATTTCTCTGCCCTGCCAGAGAGATGTGACATGATATATGCCACTTTAGCGCGTTCAGTCTGAAAACTCGGTGCATTTACCTCAAATTGAAGGCCACATTGTACTAAAAAGGGCCGACAATCTCCGGAATCCCCAGAAAATTTCTCGGGACGGGAGAGACGTGGAGAAGCGGTAGACGGGGCAGTAGACGGAGCCGTGGGTAACACAACTGCAGCTGCAGCTGCCGCTGGAGCAGGATTCAGAACGGGCCTCGGAGCGACGATGACATCCAGGCGCTCCATGAGCTGCTGGAACTGATTAGTCAGTAGACCAACCTGGCTGTGGACCCTCTCTTGTCGATCCATCATTCCTTGCATCTCCAGACGAAGCGTGTTATACTGTTCCTCAGTCTGGTGAAGTTTTCTACCCTGCGCCTGCAAAGCAGCGCGCAAGGAATCGGAGTCGGCTGAATCCATCTGTGGGGCCAGTTCGTACTGTAACGTACGTGGAACCGGAGGATTCAAATGCTCGACTCGGAGACAGAGGTGTATATTCACAAACTTTACTGAACGGGTTTGGTACACGGTAATACAGTCCAGATATAAACAAACAAATCCAATCAGGGATGGGCAGCGGGGATCGTCGTTTATCCAGTCCAGGGTCGTCACACGGGTAGTAGGTGGAAGAGGCAAAGGTACCGGCAAGGAGGAGGCAATCACGGAATCGAGTACACAGTCCAGGGTCGTTATCCAGGTGGAAGGTTGTGGAGGCAAAGGTACCGGCAAGGAGAAGGCAAACACGGAGTCGATTACACAGGCAAGGGTCGTTATCGTTAGAACAGTGGAAAACATGGGAAAACGCTGGAACTCTTGAAACACGGGGAAACAAAGACGAACTGGCAACGAGACAACCGGAACACACAGACTAAATACACAAGGTGATGAGGAACAGGTGTAAACAATCAGGGAGGAGCAGACAATCAACCAGATGGAGCACACCTGAGGCAGGGAGTAAGGAGTCTGAAACGAGAGGGGAGGTGAGTCAACAATCACAACACGGAACACATAATAAACAATCTCTCAGCAAACTTAACTTCAGTATTCCGGACTGGACGTAACAGCTTTATCACGTAGTAAATTGGTAGTGTGTGCATGATAGTTATGGGGACATTGGTTAGTGTGTCTGATCAGACACAAAGGGGGGAATTATGTAGGAATGTTAGTAGTAAATGAGTAGGTTTAATATGGGTTTATCTAATTCAGTATAAAACAAAGGGGTTAGGAGTATTATTTGAATGGGAAGACGGGGCTGCTTTGTCATATGATAAATAAAGGGTGGGTCTTCGAGGTACTAATAGGTTTCTGATTGGTGGAGTCAACGGGGAGGTCATAGGTTTCATTGGTTGAGCAGTCAGCCAGTGGAGGCATTAGGGGGAGTGTTAGTGTTAGGTTTAAATGCCTAAGCGGGAGATATTTTTGGCAGAGCGTCTTCGAATTCATTCTCATATTGTTGTTTAGCATCTTCAATAAACCTTACTGAAATACTCTACAATCGGCTGTCTCCACTTCGACATTTTCTGGTACCTCGCGGTAATTGTGATCGGACACCACAATACCCAGTTACGATAGATGCAGCATCGCATACACTTGTATTGATGACCAGACGAAGTCAGAAACCAACAAATTATGTCAACCGATAAGGTAAGAATATTCAAAGATTTTACATAAATATGACTGCATAGTTTTATTCATTGTGATATCGGAGATGAATGCTAACATAACTAAAAGAATGACAACATTTAGTTTAGATGAAATACCGATCGCGTTTTCAGCCTATACATTGTGTGATCGAATATAATATTGTTGACAACACCAAAACGCTAAATATTCATAATTTACATTGGAACATGTAATTCATTACAAGCTAGCGAAGTTAGGTTTCCAAGGTTGTAAACTTCTAAGGCTTACCTTGCATGTGATTGACTAAGACTAACGTGTGAAATCCTTGGCGTGAGACTTATTTGCATGCTAGTCTGAGACTTGCATGCAAGTTGATGACTTTTGGCATCTACTAACTACATATCTCTGTGAGACAGGGATGACACTGATAAGGCTACAGCCTATTCTTTCATTAATTATATAGGCAGGGATGTACATCACAATACATCAATTTTCATTGTTTTATCGACATAGGACAGATCACAATAGCTAACGTCAAAGACAGTAGAAACATTTTATTATAACACTGTATTAGCTAAATTCGAAAGGATAATTCATGCATGGCTAATGGTGTATGAGGTTTGGATGTCAACAAGTTTTTTTCTATGGTTTTACTGCAGGAATCGACGTCATTGTCAACATCTGCCTCTTCTGAGGTAGAGACAACCCAGGATGGAGGAACAGACCAGAGGAGCAGACGGGGGAGGGGAGGTGTGAGCAGGGGAGGTAGAGGCAGACATAGAGGCGTTAGGGCCAGAGATATTGACCCAGATGACCTGATAAGGCTACAGGAGCTAAAGGAGAGAAGAACAGCTGAAATACAGGTTTTATTATTTGTCAAAAATCCTCCATGGAAATATTTATCAGTTGCCAAAAGTATAAAATAAAATAATAACAAAACAAGGCTTATGTTTTAGACAAAGGTTCGTTCCCTAACCAACCAACAGAAAGATGAGCTACTGGACACGGTGATGTCCAGACTACCAGGCCTGATGTTTGACATCTTGACCTTAGAGGTTCCCCAAAGATCTGATATCCCGGATGGGGGACCTTTACATTGGTGCACCTGCAGTAATTGCAGGGAGATGACAACAGACCAAGAAAGGCTCTGCTGCCGCCAGGCCCCTGAAAACTGCGTTAGCAGCATGGCACATATGCAGTTTTATGTTCTTGACCCGGGCGTTTTACGGCTGGCACGGGCTGCATGGAACGATGTGTTTGCTGTTGATGACGAAAACAGGAACCAGGGGTGGAGCAGCGACAGTACAGACATGCGGCATACCGCCAATTTGAACTGTGGCAGCATGGCCGCTTGAGTGAAGGCAATAGGGTTATTATTCCAAGCTGCTGCGTTTGGAATATAAGAACTGCATTTCCTGACCCCTTGGGTCAATATGTTGGCTTCAGGGTGCGCCGTTTGATGTAAATATGTAAATAGTTTTATTTATGTTCAATGTCAAAAAACATGTACAGTTTGATGTTCATTGTTTTTTATTTACATATAAATGAAAATATTTCTTTTTACGACTCTTGAATTATTTGCAAATTATTTACATACACAGCTATGAAAGAATGGAATAGTTTAGAATTCACTTTGGGCACCACCCTCTCCCCTTGAAACCTGAGCCGCGACAAGTTCAGATGTGGATGGAGGCTGCGTTGCGGCAAGCAGGCCTTAGACCCTGTATTCTGGGAAGGCCCATTCCACTTCCCAGCCTCTCAGCAAGGATGGAATGTAATGGTAGCCTTTGCTCTCCTTCAACACATGTACACTCCAGCGCTTGGACTTCTTGTTGAAGTACCGTCTGTACCTAGTAAAGTAAAGTAATTGCACAATTCCACAACTGTTTAGGTAAGAACTAATGAACTATTTTTGGTAGTACACTACTGTTATAGCGAAGCTTACATTCGGTGTCCATCCTTGCCACGTGCAGGAATGCGGTGGTTGTGATAGTTGTAATCGATTGCTGCAAGCAATGTCTGGGTTTTGTAAACAGGGGGTGTAGGCAAACCGCTTTCCTGCATACATGAGTATGTGGTTTTGGAAATTCTCCAAATCTGAAGTTGTCCTGAAAAACACATAACCCGAAAGGCCCAGTCAGTGACACACTTCTCACCATGAGATGCTACTCCAGGAAAAGTATCAGATGAGGCTTCATTTCAATTTAAATTCTAAGCAGCTGATTTTGCACACAAAACAAACATGGAAAATCAGCCAGAGTTATACAATTATTGTATTTGTAATGGTTCTACAAGACAGACAAAAAAGTTCAGAAATATGATCATAAGTGCTTGTGTGTATGTGCAAATTTATGACAAATACTAGCATTTGCATACCTATAGGGGCATACCTGAAACGTTTTGTTGTTCTGGAGTTTCTTGTATGTCCTCACCTGGAGGATTGGGTGTTGCCACATCAAGCACGGCTTCATCCATGCTTATCTCCAGGAGTTGGTTGATGTTGGCAGTCATAGCTGGGGCACTGCAAAGCAGCAATATATGTACATAGAATCAATTTGAAGATCAAAAAGGAACAACTGCATCATGTTCTCCTAAAACGTTGTCTTCTCCTGAAAGACCAAAATATTTGTGATTATAATAACCACCCTTCAACATAGCAGTAGTTCAACCTGAAATGCAACTAGAAACTGAAACATACCGTAGATGAAGAAAAGGACTATAGTCTTCATCAGAGCTGTCCCGATCTTCTTCCAAGCCCTTCTGATTAGGATCCTCCCAGCAATCATCCATGTCAATACTGTAAATAAAAAATATTTACAAAATACACACACACCATAAACTTGAAGTACAAAAGAACACGAACTAAGATGGTTTCATGTGCAAGACTTACATGCTATTCCTCATATAATTCGCCTCCTCCTCATCCAGAGAGTCATGCTGCTCCTCTTCAGCAATGCTCAAGGAGTGCATGCTGTGAATATAAAACGAATCTAAATAAATATATTCATCAACAAAACAATGCATTACGGTCGGAGTTGTAAGACGAACTCACCTAGATTCTAGCACACCAACCGCTTCGGTTTCTTTGCCCAACGGTTGAACACCTTGCATAGCGAATTCTTTGTCCCTGATTCAAAAGATAAATAAGTCAGTCACAACTTACAATGTCCTGCATGGCTGGTTTAGAAACGCAGTTCTAAGATACATACCCATCTCGGTCGGACTCTTCTGAAATACTAGATACAGGCGGCGGTGGTGGTTGTGCATGTCCCTTGCTGGGAGTAGACGTTCCCTACCGCTTTTGATAGAAAGAACCAATTCAGTATGTTTGCCGCTACATCTTTATATATGTTTTCACAAATCACGGCATTCAAGTCAGGTAACACACAAGTAGCATACTAAGCTAACGAAACATGAACCACAGACCAACTGGCTGTAAGGGAATGCTAACAGACAAAGTCAACTATCGCTAAATTCCTTGGAAATATCTGGAATATCTTGAGACTAGTGGAGCTAGTGTTGCCACCTGTCCCGGTTTTATCGGGATTGTCCTTCTTTTTTGTAGCCTGTCCCGGAATATTTCTAAATTCTCCCGGGACACGGAATGTCCCGGTTTTTCATGGGTTTTGTCAACATGAACATTCCTGATCATAAAATATTTTTTTCTGCGCGTCCATACACTCAAAATATGCGTTGTATCTCCTTGTGCTCAATCTCTCTCTCGTGCGCAGAATGCACGGCCACTAGGAGTGTGACGTAGCATAGCCTATCTCGCATTTCAACAGAGGGCGTGTGAAAGATGAAGTTGAATCGCTTGCTGCAAGTCTGAATAGAAACAACGTTGACATGGAAGGGGAGACTGAGGACGAGGATGGCACTACTGGGACTGACAGACCAGTTAAAAAGAAAATGAAACTTAACACTTGTTTTAATAATGACTGGATGAAAAACGAAAATTACTCCAAATGGCTAATACCAACGCCAGGCGATCCACTTTCTGCTACATGTTCCCTATGCTCAGTTAAGATTCTCGTTAAGCATTAAGGGATATCTGCTTTGGATGGCCATGCTAAAACAAAACAAAAAACTCAGAATCGTGTTCAAGTTACCAGACAAACCAGAGACTGCACTACTTTTCAGTATGTTCTGACGCGTCCAACTCTGGCCATACAAAATTGTTTCCTTACAGGGTCCAGTATTTCAGTGCCTCCAAAGGTGTCAAGTAGCCTATGGCTTGTTAGAATTCTGTGATGACCCTGACAAATCTAGTGAAGCCATATTTAAACAAATAGTGACTATTCCTGAGAGCAATGGACTTTCAATCAACCAAATCAGTGCATATGGTGCAGATAATGCATCAGTTAATTATGGGTGGCACAACTCTGTCTTTCAGAAACTCAGAGCAGCTAACCCACGCACTGTGAAGGGCAATTGCGAGTGTCATATATCCTTAACAACACTGTGAGGTCACTGATAGTTGCAGCAAAGGGAAACACAAAATATAAATGGAAGACCAGGTAAGAAAATTATTACATCCAGAAGGCCTATCTGACAGATGCATTAAGTATAAGAGGCTATGTGATGCCAAAGTATGTT
>NC_045160.1:28140980-28162833 GCF_900700415.2 Clupea harengus | reverse complement strand
ACAGAGTTTAGAGATGCTGTCACTCATTTTGTAAATGTGCAGAGGAAGACAGACTTAAGTTTGGAAAAACAGGGACACGGAACGGCAGAGAAAGTTGGTTCAGAACCAATTAGAAAGTGATAAGGGCTTAAAAAAAGGGGTGCATACAGGCCCCTCAGCTTGGTGCACATGCCCAATCACCCAAGCAGGATGTGAGACAAAGCAATAGGCAAAATTTAGGGTCTGAGCCATTTGCGTTTCAGCAGCCAACACCCATTCAGCAAACACAAGGCCCCCATCCCCCGCAACAAATGGGTAGACAACCGTATTGGATTCAGCCGGCTCAACAGTATTCACAGCCTCAGTGGGGGTACATGCAGGGTAGGTACAGAGGGGGTGGAGCAGGCAGAAGAAGAGGCCGAGGTATGGCAAGCCGAAGTATGAATTTCAGAGATGGGTCATTGGAGTGCTGGTTATGTGGCCAGGCGGGGCATATAAGCAGAGATTGCCAACAGAGGGTTGTAAGTGGACAGGTAGAAATGAAACCTCAAATGGGAGAGCAGGGTGGGCTTGTTTCTCCGTTTGGAGGACCACATTACTGAGGCTGCCTAGATAACAGGCTGATAAGGAACCGGTTATGGAAGTTCAGATTGAGGGCGAGACTGTTAAGTTAATGATTGATACTGGCGCAACTTTTACGTGTATATGTACAGCGGAAGCCCAAAATCTCCCCCTGTCTAGCACAGGTAAGGTGGCAAAGACCGTCGGATTCTCAGGACAAATTCAGATTATTCCCTTTTCAGACCCAGTATTGATTCAGATGGATGGAAGAGAAATAAAAGGCCAGGGGCATAATTGTGGGACCTGAAGGGGTGGCAGTACAAGTTAGGATGGATTCACCATTGCATATTGTGGCACGTGATTTGGGAGGCATAATACCACACATTACACTTAAAGTGGGATTAGGTTTCAGGACAAGAGATGTGGGTAGGATGATGGAGAGAGCCAGTGTTAGCAAGTGGCTGCCTGCGAAGGAATTAGGAAAAGGTGATGTGGAGTTGTCACAGCATAACACCTTGATGCGAATCAAACACTCATCTCGCTTAACGGGGGAGCCTCAAGTAGTCACAGTTAGTGATGGTGAATACCAAGAGGAGGAGTACACTGCGGGTTGTCCTTATGGGAATCCATATTGTTTGTATGGCAGGTATGAAGGTATTGGGTACAAGTGTTGGAATGTTGATTTACACAGGCCTCTGAATGACACAGAGAGACTGATGTATAAGGAAGGTGAGAAGACAAGTGAGGGGGTGAGAAAGTGGAAAATGATGATTTTACAAGAAGGGACAGAGGTTCACAAGAGTGGTGTTTTGGAAGCTGTGCCAGACCAGGTGTGGGCCACAGGAGACTTTGATATAGGGCTGGTGAAGTCGGTGAGTCCTTTGGAGTTCAGAATCAAACCGGGGGCAAAGCTGCCATTTCAGAGACAATACCCTATTTCTCCAGAAGCAGCAGCTGGTGTCAAGGGCACGATAGAAGGGTTACTGCAAGCTGGTGTTTTGGAGAAGGTGCCGTTTGCTAGGTGTAACACACCCATTTATCCCGTTCTAAAGGCAGACAGGGTCAGATGGAGAATGGTGCAGGATTTGCGTTGTGTTAATGCAGTTGTGGAAGACTGGCCGGTGGATGTGCCTAATCCACACACTCTGTTAACAAATATACCATCAGACGCAACCGTGTTTAGTGTAATTGATGCTACCCAGGCTTTCTTCTCTATTCCTTTGGCAGAAAAGAGCAGGGAGCTATTTGCATTTCATTATATGGGTCAAACATACAGATACACCAGGATGCCACAGGGGTTTAAGCATAGTCCGCATGTGTTCAACCAAGCCATTCACAAGATTTGAAACACCTGGTGTGCAGGAGTACAATCCTGCAGTATGTAGATGATTTATTGATATGTGGACCAGATGTACACACATGTGAACAAGATACTATTGCAGTGTTACAAGCACTGGCGGAAGGGGGTCATAAGGTGTCCCGGAAAAAGTTGCAGTTTGCCGAATCCCAGGTTAGGTATCTTGGTAGACAGATTTCTCAGGGGGAGAAGGGGATGGCACCTGACCACATCCAGGCTTTGATTGCAGCTCCTAAACCTCAGACAGTTAGACATATGATGTCTTTTATAGGACTCATAGGTTTTAGCAGTGAATGGATTGAGTGTCATGAGCAGAAGATTGCTCCACTCCGTGCTTTGATTGCAAAAGCTGGATCTGAGAAATTGACAAACCGGTTGGCATGGACCATAGATGGGGAAGAAGCATTTAACCTCATTCAATGTGAATTACAGCGCGCCCCAGCTTTGGTCTTGCCAGATTACACAAAACCTTTTGCTCTATATGTTTCAATGAAAAAGGAAACAGGACGTGACGCGTACATGACTGGGATATTAATGCAGGCACAATGTCAAGGGAAGACAAAGCAAATCATTGCATACTACTTTTCCAAGTTGGATTCAGTGGCCCAGGGATACCCACCCTGTTATCAGGGGTTGGAGGCTGTATACATGGCATACGTTAAGGCTTCAGGTATAACTATGGGGTGGCCGGTGAATATTTAAACTAGTCATGCTATTTCTCAGTTGATGGACAAAGGGAGGTTTTGTCTCACTGCACAGCGGCAGCGGAAGTACTATGATTTAACATTTTGCCCAGATGTGACAGTTAAAAGTTGTGACTCTGTGAACAATCCTGCGGATCGAGTTCCATTGGAATATGATGGAAGTCCACATGATTGTGTTGCAGACTCAGTTGCCTTTTCAAAACTGAGACCTGATTTGGAGAGTGAGCCTTTGAAAAATGGGAAGGTGATTTACTTTGTAGATGGGTCCAGTCACAACTATGATAACAAAACGCATGCTGGGTTCAGTGTAGTACAGATGGCAGAATCAGGGGAATTCAATACAGTAATGTGTATCCCTTGTGAGCAGCCATGTTCAGCTCAGCTGGCTGAACTTAAGGCATTGACTGAGGCTTGTAGTCTGGCGGAAGGGATGGAAGCCACCATTCATACCAACAGTGCGTATAGCCATAATGTGAGTCATGTGTACGGGGCTCAGTGGAAACAACGAGGGTTTAAGAGGTCAGATGGGTCTCCAATCCAACATCAGGAACAAATTCAATTACTGTTGGCAGCTATGATGCGCCCTAAGCGCCTGGCTATTTGTAAATGTAGAGCTCATAAAAAGGGTACTGATTAGGTCACATTAGGTAATGCCAAAGCTGATGAGGTGGCAAAGACAGCAGCTTTACAAGCACTGGTGGTGGATTGCCCCCAGAGGAACGGGGCACCACACAGCATTATATTAGCTAAGGGGAAAAGTCATGGGAAGTCAGTACAGTGTCCGTCTGCTTGTCCTTACAGTGATTCATCTACAGCTGGTTGTAAGTGGTGCAGTTTATTTTATACACCAGGACATTTACATCATCGTGAACCTGAACCTGTTGTGCTATGTGCCAAAGGGGGGAGTGTGCTTTATGTTTTGATAAACCATGTGAACAATGGCAGCCGATCACTCAGGGACCAGTAATTGATATACAGCCACACTTAGGTATTGCGGACATTATTAACATGCAGGAGGAAGCTACTCTGTGGGAGAAAGATAAGTGGGTTGAAAGAGGGGCACATCGCGGGCGTGATAAACTGTGGAGAGCTCATTGCGGCCGCATGATCGCTCCACACATGTTATTGGCTCTGTTGATAACTGATGCACATGATTTGGATCATTGTGCAAGGGGGGAAGTAAGGAGGAAGATTTTGGATGAGGGATTTTGGTCGCCGTACATGCAGGAGATTATAGATAATAAATTAGCACAGTGTTATGTGTGTAATACCTATAATGTCAGGCAGGGGATAGCAACTAAACCTCTAGGGCACTTTCCAATGCCGGAAGGTCCATTCAAACATCTTGTGATTGATTATATTGACATGGGAAAGACCATTAGAAAACACAGATATGTGTTGGTGGTGGTGGACAGGTTTTCGCGTTGGGTAGAGGCGTGCCCGAGTCCTGGACCGGATTCTGAGACGGTGATAAAAATTCACGCGTGAAATCCTGCCCAGGTTTGGTATTCCAGAAGTAGTGTCCAGTGATAATGGGAAGGCATTCGTGGAAAAGACATGGGCCAAGATAATGCAGGCACTGGGGATAAAGAGAAGGTTGGGATGTATCTATCATCCCCAGAGCCAGGGCATGGTCGAACGGGCAAACGGTGTTCTGAAGGTTAAGATTGCAAAGATATGCGCATCTTCTAACCTTAATTGGCTGGATGCCCCGACGGCGGTAAGAGTGCAAGGGTCAAGTGTCTGGTATCACCTCAATTTCTGTTGCAGAGCATTAAAACCAGGTGATGGCAAGGAAGCTCAGCTCAGCAACGAGAGACAGGATGGAGGACATGCTCTTGGAGCAGCTAGACCCGAGCAAGGGACCGATGGAGGTCCTGGAACAGACCAGGCCGGGATTGGCCTCACAAAGGAGGGTGAGGGTCCGGATTGTTCTGGACCGGGAAAACCAGCCGGAGAGATGGAGGAACGCGGTCATGACGATGGTGGCAAGTATAGTGGTGGTGGTTTGTCCGGGGTTGATTTATGTTTCAGCACCGCGGAGCAGAGAGCCCTGGAAGGAGGAGATGTCTTACAATCAGGAAACCGGATCCGTACATCAGGCGTCCCGAGTCCCCGACACCCATGGCAGGAGGGCCGCCTCCTCGACCCAAGCACCCTCCACAATCACCCGGAGCAAGCGAGAGTACCAGTATCACCCCTTACCCCTATTTCACGGTCCTATTCACCATCCAAGTGAATGAAAGAAGTTTCCCAACAGGTGTCCTCGGTGGGGAAGTCCAGGGGGACAGAAGTATGAATGGGAAAGGAGGAGGGAGAAGGGTGAAGCGTCAACTGGTTGATGGGGATGGAGAGGAGGAGGCGGAACAAACGGTGGCCAAAGGAAAAAACATGTGGTATAGTTGGGCTTTGTATACTGCCAGGACGATAAGACCGGGGAAGAGCTGCTACGTTTGTTCTATGGCACAGGAGGAGAGGGTAGTGATTCCAGTGCCTTGGAGGTCGGAGGACTGTCCAGAGCATTATTGGAACCACCAGGGGAATAGTCCAAAGCCATACTGTCCGTTTGAATGTATGATTTACCTGGGAAGTGCAACACACCGTGAGAGAACACAAATGTGGGATAGTATTCAATTTCAATTAGATGTATGCAGAGTAAAATCAGACGTGGCCTAGTACAGATGAGGGAAAGATTATGGATTACACTGTTGGATCGGAATTTCTGTTTGAGTGTTTTGATAGGACGGATTCAGCGGATGCGGCTACCGAGGACCTAGGTGTGTTCGAGGGGACATGCAACAGGACGTGCAACAGGACTTAACAAGAATGCGGATTGGATTAATTATATTTACTATAACCAGCAAAGGTTTATTAATCATACTACAGATGCCCTTAGGGCACTGGGGGAGCAATTAGATGCTACCTCCAGGATGGCATTACAGAATAGAATGGCACTGGATTGGATATTGGCCAAGGAGGGTGGAGTGTGTGCCAAGTTCGGAAGCTATTGTTGTACCTTTATCCCTAATAATACATCTCCGGAGGGGGATTTTACAAGGGCAATGAATAAGCTGAAGTACCTCCGGAATGAACTTGCAAGTAATGCTGGGCAGAATGGGGGTGATTCTGCGCTTACAGGTTGGCTTCAGAGTATCTTTGGATAGCAGTGGGGAGCGTGGTTAACTACATTGGCCGTAATTATAGGGGTTACATTATTAGTGTTTTGCTTGGTTGTGTGTTGTGTGCTTCCTTGTTGTAAATCTCTTGCAGTTCGGGCAGTGACGTCGCAGCTACCTCAAGTGTCTTTGGTGGTGGATGAAGAGGGGGCAGCGGAAGGTCTGATTACGGAATACGAAAGGGAGGTTGCCATGGAGACTGGATCTACAGATGGAATATCGATGGGAATGAGCGAGGATGACGAGACCGGGAGCGAACCAGGCCCCCTCATGGATACGTGGGATCTGGACGACCGGATCACAGGCGTCTAGGAACCACAACAGATATGCCGAAGTCAAGTGCTGGTAACCTCTGACTTTTTGGGCAGACTCGTGGATGAGTTGAAGATCACATCGGTGGGAATGATGGGGAGATGTTTTCTATGGAACTTTCTACACAATGATACAGTTGGACTCTGGTGTTCAGAGGTGCAGGGTTGCTACTCGCAGCCTGCGGAATGCAGGTGTCACTGTACAGGACAGGGCAGTGGGTTCAGTTTTCACCTTAAAATAAGAAGGTTTTTGCTCCCATCTGCGAGGTAAAGGGCGTTGCACCTCAGGATTCAGGAACACCAGAACATGGACATAAAAATGGTTACATTCAATGATAATAAAGGATATGGAAACTGTATCAAATGTACAAAATTGTAAATATGACTGTGTGCTCGTCTAGGACCACCCTAGTGAGACTGTTTTGTGTGATATGGGGGTAGTAATATTTTGGTTAGATGGAATGTATGAATTGTTTAACATAATGGTAACTAGTTTTGATGTACAGGATGTCAAACGTGTTTGCTTTATCACGTAATAGATTGATAGTGTGTGCATGATAGTTATGGAGACATTGGTTAGTGTGTCTGATCAGACACAAAGGGGGGGAATTATGTAGGAATGTTAGTAGTAAATAAGTAGGTTTTGTATGGGTTTATCTAATTCAGTAAAAAAAAAAAAAGGAGTTAAGGATATTATTTGAATGGGAAGACGGGGCTGCTTTGTCTTACGATAAATAAGGGGTGGGTCTTCGAGGTACTATGATAGGTTTCTGATTGGTGGAGTCAACGGGGAGGTCATAGGTTTCATTGGTTGAACAGTCAGCCAGTCGAGGCTTTAGTGGGAGTGTCATGTTAAGTTTAAATGCCTAAGCGGGAGATATTTTTGTCAGAGCGTCTTCGAATTCATTCTCTTATTGTGGTTTAAGATCTGCAATAAACCTTACTGAAATACACTACAATCGGCTGTCTCCACTCTGACATTCTTGATACCTCGCAGGAATTTGTGATCGGACACCACACCTATTATTGGGTTATTTAATGTTGTCACGGACCTTTAGTATCTTTTTTATTCGTAGGTGAAATGTACGGTTGTGGGATATTTTTTATGTTAATGTGAATATGGAATGGACTGGTCCTCAGCGCAAGGTACAGTACAGGAATAGATAAGGACACTTGTACCAGATAAGGACATGCTTACAGTAAAGAACTCTTAGAATAGCAAGAAGTGCCAAGTATACAGTAGACAAGAAGTCTGGCTCTCTGAAGAGACAGTTGTCAGGTCAAAGGTGGCCTCAGTAAATATACACCCTGGGGGTAGTCGATACAAGACCAAATACAGATGATTAGGGTAATTAATATGGGACAACGCCCCACAAGAACGAGGCTTAAATAGTACCAAGAAACCAGTACATGCGCTGAGATCGAGCTTGACCATGGACGTCTCCTTATTGTGACATTAACGATCACAATAAATACTATCAGATTTTCTTTACAATCAGTCTCAGAAAATACATTGATCACAAAAAGAAATGGAATGATCAGCCACGACATATTTGGCGACCACGAAGGGACTGATCAGAAAAAGATCCGAGGGGGGAACCGCTTGACCCAAGGCACCTAAATTAAAAACGGTAAGCAGAATAATTTTTGCTAGCCAGACTGGGGAAATTGAGTCAATTGGAAAACCCTATCCTGGACAAAATTCTTCAGACAAAAACCCTGTAATGAGACTGAGTGTGTAAAATCTGAAAGTAATTAGGAAAAACTGTTCGTTTTATGTGTTGCATGTGAATTGCATGTGTTGCATGTGAAAATAATCTGAAAAGATTATTAAGGTGCTCGAGGAACGCCTAAGAGAAAGGAAAACCAGGGTTTTTCCGTGTGTCTAGGAAAAAGTTAGGCATAACTTATTAGACACAGCATGTGTTGCATGTGAATTGCATGTGTTGCATGTGAAAATAATCTGAAAAGATTATTAAGGCGTTCGAGGAACGGCCTGAGAAAAAGGAAAACAAATGTTTTTCCGTGTGTCTAGGAAAAAGTTAGGCATAACTTATTAGACACAGCATGTGTTGCATGTGAATTGCATGTGTTGCATGTGAAAATAATCTGATAAAATTATTTAGGCAATCAGGGGTTGCCGTGGAAAAAGGCAGGGCCTTTAATATATTAATTTACTAAAGAAAGTGGTAAATGGTGAGTAGAAAATTGTGTGTAAAGAAAGGGGTCTTCCTTGTCAATTGGAAGATTTGGAAAAACAACTTGTTGAGTTGTGATAAATGTTTGGTATGTCAGTAAGTACTGATATTGGTCATTGTATGAAGAAAAGTGAAGTTGAATGATTGGTTGATGTATGTGCTAAATGAGTTTTGTTTTTCAGGAAATAACAGTTCTGTGAAGAAGTGAGAATTGTGATCTGTAAAACATTTAACTTGAAAAACTGTCATTGAATATCCCTTTAAAGGTAATTTCGTGACTAACAAAGGAAATACGAAATGGTGTGAAATATATATGCGGATGCATACGCGTAAAATATTGAATGATATCGTAATTAACATCATCCAAAGTATTGTAATTTGACCATAATAACTGATCAACTTTGACTTCTTTGAATCAATCATTGTGAGTTTACGGGAGAGTCGCTCCCGAGAGAGAGAAAGGGAGACAGGCGAGGAAGGCAACGGGTGGGGGCTATTCCAAGCCCACAAGCCTGAGTGCGTGGTAAAGGAGGGGCTGTTATGCGCATTTGAGCCACAAGTGAATTTCTGCATACACAAGTAGAACCGAGAGTAGAAAGGAATAATATAATACAAATAATTCTGTGGTAATTTCTGGACTTAAAAATGGCTTTGGTAGACACAGAACAAATTACACCGTTGGAGGAGATAAGTAAATTGTACTCATCAGAGGCGAGTATTATTGAAAAAATTAGTAAAAAGTGGAGTGATCGTACTAAGAATGATGCGAACCCGTGGCCAAAGAACGGCTCTTGGGATCTCAAGTTGATTCTGCAAATGGAAGGAAAAATATATGATCATAAGCATAGAAAGATAAATGAAATAAGAGAAGCTAAAAGAAAACAGAAGAGTTGACTCACGATTTAGAAGAAAGGTTTGGGCAGATGATGAACGATATGAGTACGGCAATAAATTAAATATCCTGTAAATTGGGAGAAATAGAGGAAGAATCAGGTATTCTGCAAAAGAATGACCAGCTTGGAAGTGTAACGCTACGAGCCGCAGGCGGGGGAACCGTCAGTCAGAAAAGCGGGGGAGAAAAGAATGACAGCAAGTTAAATGTCGAAAGTATCAGTAGTAAACCTGGGTCTTTGACCATTAATGAAATAAAAGAAGGAAAAGATTATAGTCATTTAGTTGAGAAAGATAGAGAACAAGTAAGGAAAAGATACGGAAGAGTCACCAATCTTTCGACAGACATGATCAGTGAAACAGAGAGAAAGATGAAGGAATTTAGTGAGAAGAATGCAAAGGAAGATTGGGATGGTCTGTCATATATCAAGGGAAATAGCGCCATTGACAAAGATTATGAGGAGTTTTGGGATGAGATAGATGAAAGAATTTATCACTTGAATGACTTTGTAACACAAACAATAAAACAGGATTGTTTAGAGGCAGGAATGGATCACTTGATAAAGGACATTTTTGAAAGAAGAGACTTCTATTTTAATTGAAATTAAGAAAAGACTTTTAATTGATTTTTTAAAGAAAGAAAAGTGAATTAAATAATCATCTAATGCCAGAAATAAGAGAGCAGGCTTCACTAACCAAAAAGCCAGGACAAGTAGGAATAGGACATAAGATGTTTGAGATAATGAAGGCAATTAAGAAGTTTGAGGAGAATGCAGCATGAGGTGTGGAGATGTCTGAGTGTCAGAAACAGTCCAGAAAAGGGGACACGTGGTGGAAGGCAAGACAAGAAAACAGTTTGACTTAAAATAAAGGGATAAGTATAGATGGGGATCTGGAAATAGGACTTCTGAGTGACTCTGATAATGAGGAAGAGGACACACGTCCACAGCCAGATTTGTAAACACAAGTGCTCCTATTAACAGTGAAAAAGACAGCACGAAGTCCATTAGGGAAAGTGCTGAGACCACAGTTAGAAAAATTGAAGAATGGAATAAGGACAGAGAAGGCAGTGACTCAGAAGAGGGGGAAGAATTAGGAATAGCATAACAATGCTTTATAACAGTGCTTAGGAAAAAAAAAAAAAAAAAAAAGAAAAGAGTTCTAAAGGAAAGAAAGAAAGGTCAGCACACACTATCAACTTTGGGGACATTCAGTTGTGGCTGGGCTGATCTAGACTACCCATTTTTGCAAGAAAGTGCTCCAAACTTCATAACTCGTCTGGAAAGTGAGATGGAAAGAAAACGTCTTGCTTGAATCTATGCCAAGGTCTGAATTCAAACCTAACTGGACTATGTGAAAGGGAGAAAGAAAAGGTCAAGCCCCGACACCGGGCCTGGGACTGGGTCTCATGTCTGTACCAGTGTCTGTTCAAATGGAACACAGGAATCCCCTCCCTGACAGTTTTATGGCACCTCACCCCCAGCCTATGGGAAATTGAACTGGACACAGCCACCTCGACAGTGGCATCTGCCCTCGAAGGATTTCAGAGGAAAAGGCAAAGGCAGAGGGGGTGAAGGGAGGTGTCAGATTACTGGGCCTCCGATATGACCACACACTCAACAAGGACTCTCAAGGAGGTGCACTTAGAGGCAGGATGTGGTAGGACAGACAAATGCTCAGCCACGAATGGGTGAAACCAGGGGTCTAGTGTCCCTGTAAGGGAGTGTGCAGTATCAGTGAAGTGAAGTGAGTGGGAAGAAAGCAAGGATGCCAATATTGATTTAAAATCATACTCTTATTATTATGTTAGGGCACTACGTGTTGTGCCGTATGGGAATTTAAATTCAGTGTACCCCGGATGGACTCTCTTTGACTAGTCAGACACCACGCCTCACCATGGTTCTCCAAGCACTTCCCACACCACAAATGTAATCAAACCAAGCTGATAGAGAACTAAACTGCAGGTAACACTATGGTCCTTCAGACTCGTGTTACACCATAAAACACACAGATTTAGGGTAGATAATCCATACTGATAGTGAGTATAACCATAATATGTCACATATAGATAGGATTAATGAGGATTTAAAAGATTAGATGATGCTCAACACCAACACTGAAAATAGATTTAACCTGATATGCATTTATAGGTTGAAAGATAGACATGGTAAACAGGAGAGAGATACAGAGAAAATAGAGAGATGGAGGAAAAAAGACGAGAAGAGTATGAAAAGTTTCTCTTATCAACATTCTTAGTTATACAGTTGGGTGGAGAGTGACAGAGAGAAGAGGATCCTCTGCGCAGGCGTCAGTAAAACTCAGAACAGGCCAGTCTTGGTATGGAGTTAAATGTCTTATACTTAAAGGTTTGCGTGAGGAATTATGTTAACACCTTGACAGTATATATGTAAATATGTGGTTTTAAGTGTCTCTTACAGACTCGGCTGTAATATCTATGCTAAGTGATTTTGGTTGAGGAACAGAAGTGCCTTTAGAGGAACGTAAACTACGGATTATTGTACTTTCATAGGGGGGTGGGCATGAGGAAGGAATGCCATGCCCTGTGAGGTTTTAGTTTACTAGTGATTTATCTTGGTGTAAGTAGGATTGATGCAGTATACAGGATGTAAACACCAATGTAAGCCCTTTCATTATTATTATGTGGCTAAAGGGGGGTAGCCTTTAGATATTTGATAAACCATGTGGGCCATGGTTGTCTTCCACACAGGATTCAGCAATGACTTTGCAGCCAAACTTTGTACTAATAGAGATACTGTGAATATGTAATGGAACTAGTTTATTGAATAAGACCAGTGGATTTAAAACAAAAGGGGATGAACGGCGGGCATGATAAAATATGAATGTGCTCTGATGGCCACAGAGTAACTTCATACATGTTATTAGCCCTGTTGATTTGTGCGCACTTTGATTTCAAGTGCGCAAGGGGGTATATGAGGAAAATTTAATATAGGGTTATGGTCACCCTATTTATGGGAGGTTTGGGATAAAATTCTGCATAATGCTATGTTTGTAGCATCTATAATCAGAGAAAAGGAGTAGGGATACAACTTTTGGGGAATATTTTACGATGGAAGGTGTAATTGTATAGGTAGTCATGTACTACATAGATATGAAAAGGTATTGGAAAATGGATGGGTTCATATGATGGACTAAGGAATGTCTAAGGACGGGACCAATACTAAGAGAGGGTAAGTATATTTTTAATATGTGAATTTCTGTTTTGTTTTTAGCATTGCAGCAATGATTTGATTGAACAATAAGGAATGTATGGGAAGCATGTAAAGTAAAGTACTGCTAACTTTGGTCATCATATTACAAACTTTTAGAGTATGTCAAGAGGGCGTGTGGAAATTATGTGTATCTGTTGTTTCTAATTTTTTGAGATTATAAATACACAGGTGGATGCATATGGACTGGTCCAGTCAGGAGACTGGATATAGATGGAGGTTTTAAACAAAAAGAGTTTCCAGCCAATGGTGGTGAGAAGTCAAGGGTTTAGTGTGTAATATTGTATTAACTTTTTGTAGAATTTCAGGAACACAGGACTACCACAATTTAGGTTATTGGGGTTAGAATGCGGAACATTCTTTTGCAGCAGCTCGACCTGGGCGAGATAATAATAATAATAATAATTCAGTTCATTTGTAACGAACTATTTATTCGGAAGAATCTCAGAGTGCCAACATATTAGAAACTAACTATAATAATATAATAAAAAATTAGTTAACATAAGCATAATAGGAAATGTTTTAACATTTTAACATAAGACTTAACACAAGGCCAGAAATGCCTTCCTGAATAAAAAGGTTTTCAGAGTCCATCACCATCATGGTGACCAGGAGTAAGGTTCAATCAACTATTCTAGTAGCAATCCAGACCCCCGCACCTGTGGAAGTCCGGAATGATGGTTCTGGTAAGGTCCAGACTACTGCCCCTACTAAGGTCCAGGCTAAGGTGAAGGACCAACCAGAAAGTCTGGATGAGGATAAAGCTCTCAGAAAACAGAGAGCAGCAGAGGGGGGTGGATCTGTGAGTATGAAAGGTTCTCTAAAAAAAAAAATGGAAGGGTGGTAGCGAAGCCAGAAAAATCATAGCCAGAGGGAACAACCTCTGGTATAAGTGGGCAAGATATATTGCTACAACTGTTGAACTAGGGAAGAACTGTTATGTGTGTTCAATAGCACAGGAAGAAAAGGTGGTCATTCCAGTACCCTGGAGATCGGAGGATTCTCCTTTTCATGATTGGGACTATAAAGACCACCTCTATAGTTATCCATACAGTCCTTTTGAATGCATGTTGTAAATGGGAAGTCACTCACATAGGAATATGACCTTTAATATAGAAAACGGTGTAAGCTATACATTACGGGATTCATGCAAATTACAGATACATACTTGGCCAGAAACTGACCTGGGAGAAATCCGGGACTACACAGTGGAAGAGCATTTTAATTATGAATGTTTTGACATGACAGATAAAAAGCATGGTGGAGAAGATGTGGGTGTGTTTGAAGGAAATTGTAATAGAACTTGGACCATGGTTACTACAGGTCCTTTTAACACTAACAAAGGCACATCAGTGTTTTACCGACAAGCATGGGAGTTAAGAGGAATGGTTCCCATCAAGTGTGTGGCGGGCCAAGCATGTACTAACCAAGATAAATTCATCGACAGAAAAAGAAACTATATGTATGCAGAAAAGTTCCCTTATCTGTTGCAGGATGCTCCACTGGCTGACTTATGGTGGGATTGTGGGAAAGAGTGGGGGTTAAGAAACACTTTACCACCAGATTGGACAAGGAAATGTGCAAGAGTAGCCATAATGCAGCCAGCAAAAGTTATTAATATAGACGACTCAGGACCAGAAAGAGACGGATTTGCAGAAACTCAACTCAGGTATAAGAGGGAGGTGTACGATAGTGAGGCTAGAGATGCGGAGGCGGAGGACCAACCTTTCGCATACGGGGGTTATTTGAAGGCCATAGGGCAACCTAGGGGAATTCCCCAACAATACAAAGCTCGAGATGAGGTGACCGCAGGGTTTGAGTCTATCTTTCCCTGGGTAGGACTTAATAAAAACGTAGAGTGGATAAATTACATCTACTACAATCAGCAGAGGTTCATCAACTACACGTCAGACGCATTAAAAGCACTAGGAGAGCAGTTAGATGCCACTTCAAGAATGACCATGCAGAATAGAATGGTACTCGACTGGATGTTAGCAAAGGAGGGAGGAGTTTGTGCTAAAATAGGGAGTTACTGTTGCACCTTCATTCCCAATAACACAGCGCCAGATGGAAACTTCACGGTAGCAATGAACAAACTATTCAAACTACGCCATGAGATGAAAGAGAATGCAGGTCCTCCTGAGTTTGGTTCACTATTATCCAACTGGTTTAAAAGTATTTTTGGGTCCTGGGGAGCATGGTTTGCTTCTGTGCTTGGCATCATTGCACTCATAATATTAGTGTTCTGCTTAATAGTATGTTGTCTTATTCCCTGTTTCAAGTCTCTCGCAGTTCGAGCAATAGCTTCTAAATTTACTCAAATGACAGTAGTAGTTGATAAGAATGAAAGCAGAGTTGGTCTAACAATGTCTCATGGTAATGATGAAGTCCTTGAAATGATACAGGTGATGAGCAATTAAGAACAAGATGAGTCAGGAGGCGAACCTGACTCCAACGGTGACGTGTGGGAACTGGGTGACCAGACCACATAAGTCCTGGATAAAAAAAAAAAGAACAAATAACACGCCAGAGTCAAGTGCTAGCCTGCCTCGCCAGCAGGGCGACCGTGTGGTTCGCCACAGACGCAACCTCTGACTCACTCGGGCAGGCTCAAAGGAGCTGAAGACTTGCCACACCGGACAATTCATAACAAACACTGAATACATTCACTGGACTACTCATACACTGATGACCCGTTCGGAGCAGTCCTATGAAGAATGAAATTATGCATGCTTATATACATAGGGGGGTTTTGGGAACTATTAGCATAGGTATTGTTACATGTATGAAGACCTCCCCGGGGTAATATTACCTGGGGATGATTGATTTATTAATTTTAAGATATCTCAGGAAAATGTGAAGGGATGCATAAGAAATTGTGCTATATTTCAATTTGGTCTGTGGAAAGAGGTACACGGACGACCATATACCTCAGTATAAATGTTAAGTACAGTGTCCGTATAAATGGACACCGAATTGATGTTTTTCTTTTTACATGCCTTCATATGTTGTACCTTCTATAATGTAATACTATGATGTGTGCCTTAGCCATTTGGGACTGACCCAATGGTCGTTTGACTTGTTGAATGTTTATTAATCTAGAGGAATAATAATGTGTTGTAGGGGAATGTTTAGTTTAAAAATTATTATGATCATATGTACACTAACGGCTCATATGCATATGATGTTTAAAATAAGGTTAACAATTGGTTTACATTGCATAGACAGTAAGATATGCTCTTAGTATTGATTAGTTTATTGATAGTGTGTACTTTCTATGATAGCATAAAATGTGCTGTGTGTCATTTAGACACATAGGGGGGATTATGTGGGATATTTTTTATGTTAATGTGAATATGGAATGGACTGGTTCTCAGCGCAAGGTACAGTACAGGAATAGATAAGGACACTTGTACCAGATAAGGACATGCTTACAGTAAAGAACTCTTAGAATAGCAAGAAGTGCTAAGTATACAGTAGACAAGAAGTCTGGCTCTCTGAAGAGACAGTTGTCAGGTCAGGTCAGGTCAGTTGTCAGGTCAGATCAGGTCAGTTGTCAGTTCACTCTTTGGCTCTCTTCGAAGGCGGTCGCATTTTCTCTCCCTCTCCTCCCCCTGACCTTCCCTGCTTGGCTTCTATCGTCTTGTCTTGTCTTGTCCTATACTTGAGAGACTCTCTCCGCACCGCTCTTCGAACTAAAAACCATGGATTTGATCAACTGGTCTCTCAACGAAATTGACACCATCTTCTCGATGAGAAGCTTGGGTTCGGGGGAACCTGACTGTCCTGCCGGGACGTTCGCAGCTGGCTACTCGATGGACGCGTGGGAGAAGTGGCGAGTCGTGTGCCTGGCGGCCCTTTCCGTGGAGGACATTGAAGACATCTACCTATTCGGAACCTTGATTACAGGCTTTCTGCTGATTGGATTAGGCGGAACCCTGGTTTATCGGAAAATGTATGAAACGGTGACAGCTGTCAAAAGCCCACTAAGGCTGCCCGACATGATTGAAGCGCTGGGCAGAGCTGTTGGCACTCAGACTGTGGCTATACACCGCGATATGGATAACATCCTGGCGGCTATTAACCGCGATATGGATAACAACACGGAGAAGTTCACGGCTTTGCAAAGGAAATTGGAGCAATTCGGAGACCGGACGGAATAGGAGTAGACGAGCAAATTGGCGCCTACTCCCAAGACCAAACAACCCCAATCTTATCTGCTTTCGGCCCCCTCAACCAGCACTGCCTTGGCCAAGGCTGTTGCTGGAACAACAACTCCCCTGAAGATCGCTGCAGTGAGACTCTCTTGCATTCCCTTCCCCCTTTCCACAGACACCTGTGGATTGTTGTCTCAGTCCAGGACCTTTTCAAGGATGTCTCCATGGCAACAACAATCTTGCGGACTGAGAATCTGTCTGATTAGGCCTAGGGGAAGGCGACAATCCAGGCCTACTCATACTCGAACTTTCTACATGCATACACACACACATACACATTACTGATATGCATTCACCACCCCATGACCCCCATCCCACGCCTTCGCCTGCTTCGTACCCCCAGGGTGACAGGCGGGTCTGTGACCATAGCCGAATATGGCTGTTGGACCAGATTGCTGCTTGTTTGCGCTGGCTTACCTCCATCCCCCCTCCCCCCTCCCCGTTGCAAGTCTTGAGTTCTGTCATGTTGTAAAATGTATGTGCTTATGTGCTGAGGTGTTTTTTTCCTGCTCCCACACTGTACTCCTCTAGGAGCATAGTCTGGGGGTCGCCTTTTTTTTCTCCTCCCTTTCCTCATGTTATGCTGCAATTCTTCCCTCAACCTTGTCTTCCCGTCCTGTCTACCCCCTTGTCCGATGGCGCTTGTGTAGCGGCCGTGGAGATCTCGTGCAGGAGATAGTTTGGTGATACTATAGCCTGCATGGAGAATACCAAAACAAATTCCTAGTATCTGTATACATGGCGAAATAAAGTTGAATTGAATTGAATTGAATTTCAAAGGTGGCCTCAGTAAATATACCCCCTGGGGGTAGTCGATACAAGACCAAATACAGATGATTAGGGTAATTAATATGGGACAACGCCCCACAAGAACGAGGCTTAAATAGTACCAAGAAACCAGTACATGCGCTGAGATCGAGCTTGACCATGGACGTCTCCTTATTGTGACATTAACGATCACAATAAATACTATCAGATTTTCTTTACAATCAGTCTCAGAAAATACATTGATCACAAAAAGAAATGGAATGATCAGCCACGACACGGTCTTTGACAAGACACTCAGTTATAATAACAACACCTCCTCCATGTTGAGGCATTACCGTGCCTTGCATGAGTTCAAGGAGCCTAAAGCTGGACCTAGCCAAGGTAGGGCATGTGTTTTGTCACTTTGTGTGCGCTTTCATTTTTGGTTGTAATATTGTATACATAGGCTATTTTTTGTTTTGCTTAGGTTCCAGAAAACAGGAACTCGATGAGGCCATGGTTGAGTTGATTGTGAAAGACAGCCAGCCATTCACCCTCGTCGAGGATGAGGGGTTCAGAGGGTTTGTTAACAAGCTGGACCCCACATATGTTCTGCCCACAAGACAGGTATGTACGTGCACAGGATATTCGTCCATTTACATGTGCACAATATATTATTTCACAGCTTTCATTCAATATGTAATCTTATTTCTTCAGGCCTTAAAAGCCATGGTGGAGCAGAAATTCCTAAAGGCCAAGGAGGAAACCAAGGCCAGAGTGGAGGAAGCTGCTGCAGTGAGCCTCACGGCAGATATGTGGACATCCATCCACATGGATGCATATCTAGCGGTCACCTGTCATTTCATCAATGACAGTCACACACTGAGCACAGTCCTTTTAGCTGTGCATAAATTCCCCCAAGCCCATACTGCGGCAAACTTGGCAGCAGCCAAGGCCTCCATTATGGAGGAATGGGGAATCACCTCAAAAGTTACATGTGTGGTGACCGATGCAGCAGCAAACATGATTGCCTGTACCAGGGAAATGAAGGTTAAGCATGCAATATGCATAGCACACGCCATTAACCTGATGGTAAAAAGCTCTTGACCAGACTCCTGGGCTCCCAGCGCTCAGGATGAAGGCAAGGAAGCTTGTGGGTCTGTTCCGATCCAGCACTACTGCTAAGGTATGTTGCATTATATTTGCTGTTATCATTCACACAATCATTATGTATTGACATGTTTGTATTGTACTACATGTTTTATTATGTCGTCACCATGTCATTATGGTCTCCCTCAGAAATTCTTATATTGTTATTTTCTGTGTAAAGGAAAGACTCGTACAAATGCAGACCCACATGGCAAGGCTCCACTCAAACTCCTCCAAGAAGTGGACACCCGCTGGAATAGCACCTACCAGATGCTTCAAAGGATTTATGACCTGAGGGAGCCAGTAGGTGCAGCTGTGGCATCATTGCTCACGGATATACCCCCCCTGACAGCAGGGGAGTATATGATTGTTGGAGAGTGTCTGAGTATCCCGTCACCCTTCAACGATGCCACAGTGGAGCTGAGCGAGGAGAAGCGGGTGTCCGCTTCAAAGGTTATTCCACTGCTGAAGATGTTGAACCATGCACTGGCTGAGGAAATTCCTAACAAAACTACTTTAATGGGCCAGCAGCTGGCAGACAGTTTGACTACCCTTTTAAGAGACAAACTGCATCAACGGCAGTCAATGAGCATAATGACACTGCCAACGCTGCTGGACCCACGCTTCAAAACACTAGGCTTCCTCAGCCAGACCAAAGCAACCGAAGCAGTGAAGAGGCTCACCAGTGAGTGTGCCTTCATTATCTCTAAACACACACCACCACCACCACCACCACCACAGCCAGCAACAACAGTCAGTCAAGCTGAGGGACCTTCAACCTCCTCAGGTATGTTCTTCATGCTTTATACTGGGTTGATACTGATTTATTACATAAAATAACAAATTGTCTTCATTTTTCTTAGGTAAACTGTGGCGTCATTTAGACGCAAGTGTGAAGCAGAAACGAAAAACACAAAACACCACAGCAGATGCCATGGTGGAGGTCCAGCGCTATATGACTGAGCCAAACATCTTCAGAACGGATGATCCACTTGAATACTGGGCAATACACAAACATGTATACCCACATCTCTATGTGCTTGCATATATTTTCAAAGGCGGGTGAAATTGTTAAAAAAAAAAAAAAAAGGAACCGCCTGAGTCCAAAGGTGGTGGAACAAATATTGTTTTTAAATAAAAACCTAGCGTGACAAAGCACTTTAACCCCCTTTTCACTGCCCTGCACTCTCACTGACCAGTTTTTAAAAAGCACTCACTGCCCTCGATCCAGTTGCACAAAGCACTTATGGCCCATTTTCACTGCCCTGTACTTTTACTGACCAGTTGTCAAAAAGCATTCTCACTACCCTTGGTTTTACAAAAGTACTGACCAGTATTCCAAAAGCACTTTAACTACCCTCTGTTCCAAAATACAGATGAGTAAAGATAATTAGCAAGCGTTTATATCCAAAGCTTCAGAATTAACTGGATATCGAACCTGCGTGGTCTGCTCAAGAGGCAACGTTGCTAACCGTTGTGCCACCATACAACACTTGCATCCGTATGTCGAACAATTATTAGAAGAAGAAAGAGAAATAAAGCCTTTATTGTCATTGTATTCGCATACAACGAAATTTGAATTAATGTAGGTACGTTTTTTTCACCATACGTTTGTGTGTATGTTATTTTAGCAGGCCTTGCGCACCACAACAAATTGAACAAATGAACTGTCCCGAGAAAATCTTTCCTACACCGTATTTTTATTGACCAGCAGGTGTCACTAGAGAGCGAACGATGCTTCGAGTAGTGAACCTTTTTTCAACACGTCTGGCTGGAAAGCTTCGAAGGTTCATGAAGCTTCATTTCGCCATCACTAGTTTAGGGTATACTATAAATATAAATGAATACAAAAACACTTGGCATCAAACTACAGCTTCAAACCATGAACAATATATTAACAACAGTTTACAGTATACTTAAATAAATATAAATAAATACAAAACACACACTCTGTACACACACACACACACACACACACACACTACAGCTTCAAACTTCAGCAATTCTTTTGCAGAAATATGAGCATATTTGCCTTCGGAGTCAAAAATTTATTATTTTGTTTGCATTTATTTCATGAAATTTCACCATTTTCTGATTTGTTTATACCCATCTTTTCTATCTTGTTTATACTTAATCTTAACCCACTGGGTACGTGAATTTGTACTGCCCCTTTAAGAGACTAGGTTTAGTTTGGCTGGCAGCTCAGTTTAGTCTTCAGTCTGCGGTTGCTGATCTGCCAGTGGCTCTTGCCTTCTCTCCCCCCTCTACACGCAATTGTTTTGTTGCATTTGCTGCACGTCGCGTTGTTTGAATCTTTTAGTGCGAAATACAGCCACACTTTTGACCATTTACCTTTCGGCATTTTCTCTGTTAAATTGATGGCTAGTTCTGTTTGTGCTTGCTCTGTGAAATGCTGGCATACCAATGAGCGTGAGCGACACAGGCCAAAGTTTACATTGGGAGATGGGGCAGTTTTAAAAGTGCCCCACGAAATCTGCCTAGCAACCCAAAAAATGATTCATACAGATCGTACTCAGACAGATCTACGCCACTAACGTTACTGCTCGTTAGCTATCGCTAGTTTTGTACTGTTTTGGAACCAGCCTCCGTGTTTCATGTTGTAGCCTAAAATAATAACTGTTTATAAAACAACATTTTACGTAAGTTTTGTTCATTTAGCTGCATGATTTGTTGCTGTTATTTATTTCAATTGGCTCAGGCACCGAAAGGAACTTTTCCATTGCAGTCTCATACTCAATTTTACTTCTATCCAAATGGAGCAGTAGGAGCTCCTTCTGTTGCTCGTACGTTAAGCCATCAGCGGAAGTGTCTGTTGGAGGTTATGCACCGGCGGGCAACACATCTCTCTCCACAAGGGCAGACATAGCCCAATAACAACTCTTGTCAAATCCTTAGCCCTTTTATTGGCGGCAGTCAAAGCAATGTCATAGTGATCAGCGAGTAACAGTAAGTGGTTCTTAGTACACGATTGAAGGCCTCCAAAGAGGGAGCTTTAACGAAATCATCGAACACAGACATCGTTATCGATACCAAGTAAGACTAAATCTCACAAAAAGGCGCTCTAATTAGGCTACGCTATCCAATCAATAGGCCCACGAGTAGCAAACGCAACTCTCCAGATGGCCGCCACGATAGCGCAATGCCCCTGATCACAAACAAAAGCCCAGCCTAGCCATACAACTCGCCCAGACCTACACCAAAACTAACCTAGTCTGTCTTCGGAGGTTACCGGGCTCGAGGCAACTTTACAGAAAACTGCAAGGCTACCCCCCACGGAGAACCTAGTCTCCCCCG
>NC_045160.1:28104691-28140767 GCF_900700415.2 Clupea harengus | reverse complement strand
GAAAATAATGCATGTTGTGATAATGTAAAGTGGCCGTTAAACCTCAAAGTGAATTCTTTTCTGCTACCCAAACACAGTGAAGTCCATCACTTCCACCCACTTCCACCAGATTTGACACACTTGCGTATATGTAGATATAATTTCCACGTTTGCATCCCTAAGACGTACTTTTTTGAAGAACTATTGTATTCTGCCACTTGTTAAGTCTATTATGACAGGCCAAAATATAGCATACCACACTGGATAAAAAACAAGGTTCCCAAAAAAGATGTCTGTAAATTAGTGCTGTCAGTTTAACGCGTTATTAACGGCGTTAACGCAAACCCATTTTAACGCCGTAAAAAATTTTATCGCGAGATTAAGAGCATTCAAATGAAAAAAAAAAATCATGGAAAAAAATAAATGAAGGGACATTTAGAATAGATACAAATTTGCGATTCATTTATATTCATTTTTAGTTAACTATGACATACTAATTGACACATTTATAGTAGTGCTGTCAAACGATTAAAATATTTTATCGCGATTAATCGCATTTATGGTCATAGTTAACTCAAAATGAAATTTGTGACTATTCTAAATGTCCCTTCGTTCATTTATTTTTTCCATCATTTTGTTTTTATTTTAATGCCATTATCAACATGGAAAAGTGGATTGGCTTGCTTTATGCAAATGTTTTTTTTGATTAAAAAACAACATTGCCAAACAGGGCCGTACAAACTAAAATTATAAAGTGCACATTTCAGGTAAACAAGGACTCAGCCTATAGTGCAGTTAAACCATGGCTTAATATTTTCCTTTTTTCAAGTTGGCTGGGAACATGGCAGTCAGGCCTCTTATTTGAGAAACAATGAACCGTAACAGTTAGGTTACCAATAAAAGGTAAACCTACTACTTTGCTTCCAGCCAGGTACTCAAACAGACAAGCCTGTTGACATTTTCAGACAACAGTGAAGCTTGCTTCTTTTGCACAACACAACTATTAAAAGTAAACTCTCCATTCAGAAGCTTTTTATCATCCATTTCGCCGTATCGCGCTCACCATTCACTCAAACCGTAACGTTAGCCTACTACTATTGGCCGGCTTCCAAGCCCAAACGGCGTGCCTATTGTTTTGCTTCCGGTCTTGCTTGATCCGGTGTGGTGCTGTAGTTTTTCTAAGGTTACTAGTTGTTGCAACAGCATTTGAAAAAACTACACAGTTTGCGAGGCCAAAAACCAAAAAAAAAATTATAATAAAAAAATTAAAAAAACGTTAATCTCGCGACAAAAAAATTGACATAGTTAAAATGGGCTTGCGTTAACTCCGTTAATAAGGTGTTTAACTGACAGCACTAGTGTCAATACAAGTGATAAAACCCTTTGATTCAATTACGTATATACTAACATAATCTCCCTGTGCTCAATAATAATAATAATAATACACTTTATTTGTATAGCACCTTTCATGCAAAATAATGCAGCTCAAAGTGCTTAATAGCTAGAAATATTGAAACCACACGCAAAAAGAAATTACATGCACAGTGATCCACATAAACACAAAACACAAAGACCAGGATAGAGTGCATACAGTGCCTTACATACAGTAAGTATTCAACCCCTTGGATGTTTTACCCTTTTATTGCTTTTATAAATCAATCATGGTCAATATAAGTTGGCTTTTTTTACAAAAGAAAAATCACAAAAAAGACCTCTTTGTCAACGTGAAAACAGATTTATACACAGTAATGGCAATTAAATAAAAATATGTAATGAAAATAAGTGATTGCATAAGTATTCACCCCCTTTAAAGTGACTGACCTAATTCAACAGAGGTCCAGCCAATTAGTGCTAGTAGTCTCACAATTAGTGAAATGGGGATCAGTGTGCAGTGAATGTGTCTCAAGTGATTGTAGTATAACAACCCTTGTGTCTGGAAGGTCAATACACTGGTCAGTATTTAGTAATCAGTATTCCTGGCTACCATTACACCATGAAGACCAAAGAACACTCCAAGCAACTCAGATAAAAGGTTATTGAAAAGTATAAGTCAGGGGAATGATACAAAAAAAATGTCCAAGGCACTAAACATCCCCTGGAATTCTGTTAAATCCATCATCAAGAAATGGAAGGAATATGGCACATGTGTTAATCTGCCTACAGCAGGCCGTCCTCACAAACTGAGTGACAAGAAGGAGACTAGTGAGAGAGGCAACCAAGACACCTATGACTACTCTGAAGGAGTTACAAGCATCACCACCTAAGATGAGAGTGTAAAGGGGCTATTTACCAGCCTAATTGCTGCCCCCTGCAGGTTACCTTATTTGGACAGCATTACCTGGGCACTGAATCAATTCACACGCAGACAAAGGTGTAGGGAAAAGCAAGGACTTTTATTTGTCTTTATATTATACTTTATAAAAGCACCTTGGGGAGAGAGCAGTGGCCAAAACACGCATCACATCCATGTAAAGTGCTAAGTGCAGATTAATAAATAGATAAATAGCATGAAGAATATAGGCCTATACACAGGGACAGATGGATATTAACATTAGCAATAAATACACAGCAAATTCATCGCTGTCAGATGGGCAAAGTACAATCAGATCAAATACTTTAAATTCATCCCAATCATAAAGTCAGTGATAAAATACACATCAAGAGCCAGAAGGCATCCACAGCAACCCATAAGCACAGCAAGCCAAGGCTAAGTATATCCCCTCCTATTCCTTTGTACAGACACAGCACTTTGCCCAGAATATGAGCTTGCTCTTCTTCCTGCTCACACATGCACACGCACTGACATATATAAAGAAACCCCCCGGGGAACACAATTCCCCGGAAAACAACAAGACATTGGGTGCAATAGAATACTACCTGATACGCTGGCCTCCTTGCCGCGACCGCCGGACGTGGGGTATATCAGAGGTACACAGACCAGTGATCGCAACACGCAACAGTCAGCTATCTAAGCCAACGCACTTAGTTCCAATCTCAGAGCGAATTATTAGTAATGCAACGGGTAAACAGCACTCACCCACGTCCTGGCACGGCAGCCCTCGGCTTGGAGCTCAGCAATATCTCCTGTCCCTGACCTCCCGTTTCTACCCAAGCCCATTATAGTCCCGTTACCAATTGATTAATGCAACACAGGTGTGTCGCAACGTCTAAACCGGCGGGCGGGCTGGACCCCGCCCCCCACATTGTCTCCACATTCACTCAAACCACCTGCTTACAGGAGAGACTCTGCATACAACAACTGTTGCCCGGGTTATTCACCAATCAAAGCTTTATGGAAGAGACTGGAGTTTGCCAAAAGGCATGTGGGAGACTCCATGGTCAAGTGGAAGAAGGTTCTGTGGTCTGATGAGACCAAAGTGGAGCTTTTTTTCAACAGTGGCTCTCTTCCATAAAGCTTTGATTGGTGAAGAACCCAGGCAACAGTTGTTGTATGCAGAGTCTCTCCCATCTCAGCTGCTGAAGCTTGTAACTCATTCAGAGTAGTCATAGGTGTCTTGGTGGCCTCTCTTACTAGAACATTACTAAAAAAACTAAAAAAAGAACACGCGACAACACAAGGGAAACTAACTAAGAGACAAAACGGGGCAGATAATCAAGGGCAGGGTGTGAGGTGTCAGACATGAGGAAACAAAGGTAAACAAACACAAAAACGAACACACAACAACACCAGGAAAACAAACTAAGAAACAGGACAGGGCTTAACAATTGTGTTCTCTAATGATGTCCCCAAGTGGCAGCATGTATAGTGAAAATAATAATGGACCAAGGCAGCTCCCTTGTGCAACCCCAAAGCAGATGTCATGTTTCTTAGACACATGATCTCCAAGCCTGACATAAAACTTTGATATATGTTCTGAACCAGTTTAACACAGAGTCAGAGAGCCCAACTTACTTTTCAAGACGATTGATTAGGATTTCATGATCAATCGTATCAAATGCAGCGCTTAGGTCTAAGAGGACAAGGATTGAGACATCCAAATTTGCATCCAAATTTAGTCTGAGGTCGTTGATTACTTTACTAAGAGTAGTTTCAGTGATGTGGCATGTTCTAAAGCCTGATTTAAATTTCTCCAGGATATTGTTTTCTTTAAGAAAGGAGTTTATTTGCACTGAAACTATCTTTTCAAGTATTTTACTAATGAATGGAAGATTGGAAATCGGCCAATAGTTGGTCAGTGCATTACCATCTAGGTTGGGTTTCTTTAGTAAGGGTTTTACAACAGCTGTTTTGAAGGCATCTGGGAAGATGCTTGTTTAAGAGATGTATTTATAATCTTCAGGACATGACTTGAAACACTGTCGAACACCCGCTTAAAAAATGCTGTAGGTACAGGGTCAATACATGAGGTGGAGGAGTTGCACTCAGTCTTACAAAGATCCATCAATGTGATGCATGGTTGCATCTTTTTTACTGTGTTTTCTGAGGCCATCTGCGTTTGCATCAGAAATAATATTGGTTCTAATTAAAGTTATCTTGTTATTGAAGAACAGTGTGAGTTCTTCACATTTTGATGCAGAGGACTGCGGAGGAGTAGGGATCAAGACTCAAGAAACAGTACCAGAAAATAGTTCAGATGGAGGATGGGTCTCTGAGAAATGTCAGGCAGAAAAATGATTTGCTTAATTAAGTGTATCCTAATTCCTTTTTAGGCATTAAGACAGACAATTGAAAGTCTCCGGCCAAAGGAAGAAATAATGAAGGACTTTGCTGGCTGCCAGAACTGGCTAATAAAAGTCAAGTCATTGAAGATGACGGTGGAAGAGATACTTTCTGAAAACGTCCTGGTGACCAGGCTTAGAGAGAATGGGGAGATACTCATCACAGAAATCCAGTAAGCTCAAATTATAAATGATCCCAGAATTTGAGACATGAAATAGATTTAATATACTCTAATACTGTAGCCACCCCTAGAATTGTATGTCTGTTCACGTGTAGGCTTTTAATATACTCTAATGCTGTGGCCATCATGTGTAGGCTTTTTTGGCAAAGCACCCGGATTATGTATCTTCTCATGGATCATCTTCTTCCAGATGAGATAGACATGGACAAAGAACTTTTAACTTTTTTTGTTCGATATCTTGTTCGGATGTGGAAGGTATGAATTGTATTCATCTTTTGGCATTTGTGTGTGCTGTTGTTGTGATCAATCAAGTGAAATATCCCCCACTTTGTCTGTGTAGAACCTCAACACTGAGAATGGAAACAATATGGAATACGTGATTGAGAAGGTCACAGGAACACTGACACAATGTGGAAAGAATGCTTGCAATATTTTCATGTGAGTAAAATGTGTTCAGTTATTGAATAAATAATTACTGCATGGGGTCTAAAACCACAGTTTATTCAAATCCATCTGCTCTACTGCAGCTGAATTGGATTGACTTAAGGTTTTAATCGTTTATTGTTATTATTATTGTTTCCTTCACACTGGGTTAGATTAAATGTTTCATTTCCTTCACCATAAACAGTTCAAGCAAGAAGGTAACCATGCCACAAAAAGCTGGAGAAAGACTTGGTGAAGGGAATTAAAGCATGACTATGTTTGCCTTATGCTTTTCCAGGGTTAAGTGCACATATTGTGATAAAGAGTTTACAGAGGATGACACCGCTAAAGTGGAATGTGGACACATGTTCCATCTATCATGTCTGAGGGACCACAGTGATACAAACTGCAGGAAATGCAGGAAAGAGATAAGCACTGACTACAAACCGTGTGGAGCTGTAGACAAGTAAGGAAACAATATTTACAATAATAATATTGTGTTGGTAACATGGTAACATGATCGTTTAAGCCATGTTTTGTGTGTGTGTGTGTGTGTGTGTGTTTTTAGGGAAACGTTTTTGAAAGTGAACCGATTTAGGAGAAAGTGCAACTCCTTTTTTGTTGAGTTCATGTGGAACTTTGTTCCCACCAAAGCGCAGCTGACCGACAAAATAGTGGAAAAGCTGATGAACTACGTGAGAGGCAGCCCATCTGCAGAAGGTATCATATATGCAGTTAACATGTACTTTAATACAGTAAATATTTCACCATCATTTAGGACTGTGATATACTGTGTTTGTGTAGTCCCATTTCATATTTTAGGGGTGAAATACAATATGTATGGGGCAAGGTATTAGTTTGATGCATTAGTTTGTTATTAAAGAGGTATTTTTCTTGAAGTGGTCTGAGGAATATGTCCAGTTGGAGTGAAATGAAACAAGTTGAATTGTTTGCTGGGATTTCACTCAGTTTGCCCATCAATACAATAATTATTGTCAGTAGTAGTTGTATAATAATGTGTTTTGTGTGATTTCCCTGTTCCTGAATACGAGTGTAAATGTTGTCCACAGCTAAAACATCAGAAAAGTCCAAACTGGAGGAATATCTGAAGCCTGATCCCACCACTTACTCTCTTGTGCTGAAGATTTTACTTCGATGCGGGTAAAACCTTCTGCCACTTATAATTTATCAGAACTTTCATTTTATTCGATACCTTTTATTAGTATTGAACTACCGTTGATAGAGTTAGATACAATACATGCAAATCTGCCTTTTGGTCAGAAAATATTGTACAGGATATTCTTTTGTCATAAATGTAAACTCTAAAAGATTGAAAGACTTCTCCAAATGATTGATTTGACAGAATGGAGGAGTCAGCTCCTCAGCTGCAGAGGTTCATGGAAGCGGCTTTAAGCTCCAGCAAGGACAACACTGAGGAGCTCTACTTCATGATGGTGCGCAGCATAGAGGTCAGTCACTCGTGCACTCTCTTACCGGATACACATGCAGAGTCTGCTTCACTAAAGTGGAAACTTGAACTCCCATGTTCTCATTTAGGATCACATCCATTCATCAAACCAAGGGTGTCTCCTCCAGAAGGCACAGGAGTGTCTCAGCACCTGCATATTCACCACATCTGAGCCGGATGTCATCACTGCTGAGGATCTTCATGCGATTGCAAAATTAAGATTTGCTCTCTCAGTCGCCTCTGATATGATGCACAGTGTATTAACAGAAGGTAGGTCTTGTTCATTTTGTGTTCAGAAAGATTGAATTCTGCTGTTACTACTACTACAACTAATATTAATAATCATTATTATCATCATCATCATCATCATCACACAGATGAGCAAGTGAATGCTGCTGAGGGGAAGGAGCAGCTGCTTCAGAGTTTGCAAACGCTCATATCAGCCTCAGACAATCCATGGATACAGATCTACCTGCTGAGAAACTTGTGCAAAATATATGGATTCAGCATCATTCACCAATTAGGTGACAAGTTTAAATGGGCAATACCTTCACAGGGAAGCTTCACAGACCAGGTAACATTCGCACCCGTGAATGTGTTTATGTTTATGAGAAAAATTATGAGAGAACATTCTCAATCTGTCTGTCTTTTCTTGACCATTTATGTAGAGTTATGGTGGGGTTATGGACACTATCTGCTTGCAGTGACACTTGCTCTGGCTTTGCCTCATGGCTTGCGAACTTTACCATTTTGAGCAGAGCTTCACTGAAGCCTTCCATGTGACAGACAGTCTGCCATTTTCCCTTTCCCTTTCAGTTTCAACTTCGCATGATTGCATTTCATACATGATCTGGCAACTTTAAAACATTGGACAAAATGTTTTTTTGATCAATGGTCTTTTTATTTATTTCTCATCTCATTGCAAACAAGGCATGTATACAGTATACAATTTAAATCCCACCACCACCCATCCCCCCACCCCAAACAAAACAAACACACAAAGAAACAATACAGGGGGGGGGGAAACTGACCAAACTTTATCTCTGTTATGTCTGAAGAGCTGACACTGTCAAGAAAAGGGCTCCAGATCTTATAGAATGTATTCACTGATCCTCTGAGACTATATCTAATTTTCTCTAATGAGAAAAAAGACAGTATATCTTTGACCCAGTGGGTGTGTTTGGGTGGGGCAGCTTCTTTCCATTTCAACAAGATGGAACGGCGTGCCAACAGTGAAGCAAAGGCCAGGGTCTTACGTTTTGCTACAGGTAGTTGCAGTCCCCAAACAGTGCCACAAGCGGGTCAGGGTCAATCTTGTGGTTTAGAATTCCAGAGAGAGTCTCAAATACACCAGAAATCTTCTAGAGAGGGGCAGGACCAGTACATATGAATTAGGGAGGCATCTGCACTTTTACATTTATCGCATTTGGGAGAAATATTTGGGTATATTTTAGAAAGTTTTACCTTAGACAGATGGACACGATGCACAACCTTAAACTGTATCAGGGAGTGGCGTGCACACATAGAGGATCCATGCACCTGTCTAAGAATTGACTCCCAGCTACTATCTGGAAGCCATTTTGGTCTTTGGAGAAAGGCCTTATGCATGATGAGATAATGGAATCTAAAGATTTGAAAAAGGAAAGAGGAAGAAAGACAGATATGCACTGGAACAGATACAAATACTTGGGAAGAATGGTCATTTTGATTGAGTTGACCCGGCCAATGAGAGTCATGTCCAGAGGGGACCATTTTGAGAGGCCTTGATTAGTTTGTTCTAACAATTTGGCAAAATTAGCCTCGAAGAGGTGATTGTAAGAGCGTGTAACATTAACCCCTAGGTATGTAAAATTATTCCTAGCAATCTTAAAACGTACATTTAAGCGTAGTTGTGATAACTTATGATTAATAGGGAAACGTTTGCTCTTGTGCAAGTTCAATTTGTATCCAGAGAATTGGCTAAATGTATTAAGCAAGGACATAGCAACAGGTAATGACACACCTGGATTAGAAATATAAAGCAAGAGGTCATCGGCAAATAAAGATACCCTGTGCTCAGATCACCCCCGCACCACACCTGTGATTTGGTTGGAATCACGAAGTGCTATTGCTAGTGGTTCAATAGCAAGGGCAAAGAGTAGAGGGTGCGCTATACAGCAGTCTTATCCAGCAGATGAAAACTCGGCCAAAACCAAATTTCTCTAAAACAGTGGTAATAATAATAGGTAATCCCATTCTACCCTATCAAATGCTTTTTCTGCATCCATAGAGATAATGCAGTCTGGAACAGATTCTGAAGGGGAATATAAAATATTGAAAAGACGACGAATATTAAAGAATGACTGTCAGTTTTTAATAAACCCAGTCTGGTCAGGGGATATTACAGAGGGGAGGACATCCTCAAGCCTTCTTGCCAACACCTTTGCTAAAATCTTCACATCATTGTTTAACAGGGAGATTGGTCTGTACGAAGCACAGTCCATTGGGTCCTTCCCACCCTTAGCTAACAGTGAAATGCAGGCCTGAGCCATTGTTGGTGGTAGAACCCCCTTCTCAAGGGATTCTGTGAGAACAAGGGTTAGATGACTAGAGAGCTGAATAGAAAATGTCTTATAGAACTCTACAGGAAAACCATCTGGACCGGGAGATTTTTGAGACTGCATAGAGAATATAGCTGATATTACCTCTTGCTGTGTAATGGGTTGTTCAAGAAGTTCCTAATAGTCTGAAGATATAGCTGGGATTTTTAAATCGCCAAGGAAATCCTCCATTTCATTACTATTCACTGTAGAGTCAGATGTATACAAGTTACTAAAGAACTCTCTAAATTTAGAATTGATCACATTTGGGTCAGAGGTCATTTCTCCATCATTAAGTCGCAAAGCACTAATAGTCTGTTTGGCTCTTGTCCCTCTTAGTTGGCTGGCAAGAAGTTTGCCTGTCTTCTCCCCATGCTCATGAAAATCACTTTGAGTCCTCTGCAAAAGGTGAACTGTTTCTTGGGTGGAAAGTAGGTCAAATTCAGTTTTCACTTTTAAACATTCCCTGTACAGGTCTGGCGTCGGGCTGGTTGCATATTGCCTATCTATATCTTTAATTGTATTTATTAGGTGTGTTTGCTGATATTAACAAATGTTTTATCTGTTGGCTGTAAAGGAAATAATCTGTCCTCTGAGAAAGGCCTTAAGGGCCTCCCAGACAGTTGCATTTGAAACTTCTGGGGATATATTGATGCTTAGAAAAGAGCTGATCTGTTCAGAAATGAATTCAACAAAATCATCATTCGCTAGGAGGGTTGAGTTTAACCGCCAGTTTCTCCTTGGTTTGGCTACACAGGGAAATGATAGATCTAAGGCCAGAGGGGCATGATCATAAATTACAATACTCTGGTATGCACAAGAGCGAACCTTTGACATCATAACATTCTCAATAAGGAAATAATCAATCCTTGAGTATGAGTGATGAACATGTGAAAAAAAGGAGTATTCTCTCTCTGTGGGGAGTAAAAAATGCCATGGATCACCTATGCTGTACTCTGAAAGGAAGTTGCGGATATAGGAAGCAGACCTACTCACCATGCGGGGTCTAGTAGAAGAGCGATCCAAAACTGGATCCAAGCAACAGTTAAAGTCTCCTGCAACTATAAGAGGGTGGGAGTTCAGACCAGGAAGCATGCCCAGGACATGTTGGAAAAACTTTACATCATCTATATTTGGGGCATAGATGTTAGCAAAAGTAACAAAGGTGTCAAGTAGTTTACCAGAGACAATTATGAACCTGCCATTTTTGTCTGCTATAACTTGGCTTGGGACAAACGACAAAACCTTATCAATCAGAATAGCCACCCCTCTTGTCTTCGCCAGAAAAGATGAATGGAAAAGCTGCCCCACCCAACTTTTGTGGATGGGAGAATGGTTACTATGTTGTAGGTGAATCTCCTGTAAGAAAGCCACACCGGTCTTTAACTGTCTCAGATGAGAAAGGACCCTGTTTCTCTTCACTGGATGGTTTTACATTCCAACTTACAAATCTAAGGTTGCAGCTCATCAGAATTACTATCAAGGACATAAGAGCAGGGGTGAGCGTATTGTAGCCACCAGCCGCCTAGTGCTTTGCAACCATTTATCTCATAAACAAAGTGGCTAGAAATCATGTGTAACATATTTAAAGTAAGGTCAGTAAAGTTAAGGTAAGTAAATAAATTCCCTCCCTTCTCCAAAAAAGTATCCCCCCCCCCCATAGCACCCGTATTCTCTCCCTGTAACCCTCCCAGAATCCAAACAAACACCCCTAAAGCTGCTGATGCAAACAGCAGCAAGCTACCAAAGACATTCTTTTGTCCACCTAAACTCATTCCGATTGTTACCACTACAAGCCAATTCCCAGCACAAATAAAATGAAACCCTTCAAAACATTAAGTACATCCCTGAATTATCTGTAATGAAGAGTGGAAAATATGCTAGCGAAAAACAATAATAAAAAAAAGCCAGGAAAAACTCACACAATGTCCAAAGCTAACCAAACTTCATCAGTAATTTGCATAGAAGACAATTTGCTTTAAAACTAAAACAAGGGTGGAACAATTCCCTGTGAAAGCGTTTACCTTAGTAAAAGAAAACATTGCAATTTTCCACCACAAGGTGGCGATAAGCGACCATAGTATGCAGAGCTACCCAGGGCTATGTAAGAATCCTGAGTAGGCTATCAAACTTTCTGGGTCACTAACCGTCAGAGTAAAAGAAACATTAAACAATCTAAATACTATTGGTTACCCACATTTTTCAAATTCATAGAAACACCCACAGCAACAAAAAGTTAGGCATTGAGGTACCAGGATTATTTTCCGTTTTAACACATTTTAAATTGTAATGCAGGTTATAATATCATTGCCAAAACACATTAATATTGGGCCAATACTATTTGAAAAGATTAGATTAGATTCAACTTTATTGTCATTGCACAGAGTACAAGTACTGAGACAAAGAAATGCAGTTTAGCATCCAACCAGAAGTGCAATAAAAGTGCAGAGTATGTGCATATGTAAAGTGGAGTAAGTGAATAAATAAATAGATATGTACAGTAAGAAATAGATATGTAATATGAACAGAAAGTGTAGATATGATAGTATATAAAAAGTGCAGGTGTAAGTATTAGTGGTAGTAATAAGTGAAATGAAATGAAGTGAATGAGGTAGTAGTAATACAATGTTTAAGAAGTATTGTATGGTGTAAGTACGATTAATATAGTTAGTACAGTAATAAGTGGGATATACAGTAGTAAAAAAAAGACATTCTGGTGCAAATGTTCAGTGGCTGGAGGAGGGTGTGTGGCAGTCAAGCCAGGGTGGAGGGGGGGAGGGGGGGGGGAATACAGTGCAAATGTTCAGTGGCTGGAGGAGGGTGTGTGGTAGTCAAGCCAGGGTGGAGGGGGGAAGTACAGTCACGGGGGGAGGTGTGTGGGGGGGTGGGGGATATCGGCGTGTTGCAGAGTTCAGTAGGGTGACAGCCGCAGGGATGAAGCTGTTCCTGAACCTGCTGGTCCGGGAACGGAGCACCCTGTAGCGCCTCCCAGAGGGGGGAGGGCAAACAGTCTGTGGCTGGGGTGTGAGCTGTCCTTGACGATGCTGCACGCCCTCCGCAGACATCTCTTGCTCTGGACAGCCTCAATGGTGGGGAGTGAGGAACCTGTGATGCGTTGGGCAGTTTTCACCACCCTCTGCAGTCTTTTTCGGTCGGCAACAGAGCAGCTGCCATACCATACTGAGATGTAGTTTGTAAGGATGCTCTCTATGGTACAGCGGTAGAAATTCTCTAGAATCTGAGGAGACAGATGGGCCTTCTTCAGTCTCCTCAGGAAAAAGAGACGCTGGTGTGCCTTCTTGACTAGGGATGAGGTGTTGAGGGTCCAAGAGAGGTCCTCAGAGATGTGGACACCCAGGAACTTGAAGCTTGCGACACGCTCAACCTCTGTCCCGTTGATGTGGAGGGGGGTGTGTGTGCCATCTTTCTTCCTGCAGTCCACAATTAGCTCTTTGGTCTTCATGGTGTTGAGAGTCAAGTTGTTGTCAGCGCACCACACCGCCAGGTGCTAGACCTCTTCTCTGTAGGCCAACTCATCGTTGTCACTGATGAGGCCAATCACCGTTGTATCGTCTGCAAACTTGACAATGGTATTAGAACCATGTACAGGAGTGCAGTCATAGGTGAAGAGGGAGTAGAGGAGAGGACTTAGCACACAGCCCTGTCAGGATGAGGGTTGAGGGTTGAGGAGGTGTGGTTCTCTACCCTAACAGACTGGGGTCTGTTGGATAGGAAGTCCAGTATCCAGTTACAGAGGGAAGTGTTGATACCCAGGTGACTGAGTTTCGAGATTAGTTTGGAGGGGATGACAGTGTTGAAAGCTGAACTGAAGTCTATGAACAGCATCCTCACATAGCTGTTGTTATTGTCCAGGTGAGAAAGGGCGGAGTGTAATGCCGTGGAGATGGCATCCTCCGTACTCCTATTCTTGCGGTAGGCGAATTGGAAGGGGTCCAGTGTGGGTGGTAAGCAGGTTTTGAGGTGAGCCAGGACCAGCCTCTCGAAGCACTTCATGATGGTTGGAGTGAGTGCAACTGGGCGGAAGTCGTTTAGGCTCACTGCGGTGGAGTGTTTTGGCACTGGCACGATGGAGGTGGTTTTAAAGCACGTGGGGACAGTAGCTTGGGCAAGTGACAGGTTGAATATGTCAGTCAAGACCTCAGCTAGCTGCCCAGCACAGGCCCTGAGCACGCGTCCGGGGATGCCATCAGGGCCAGCAGCCTTACGTGCATTAATCCTGCTCAGTGCAGCACACACGTCGGTGGAGGAGAGTGTTAGGGGCTGGTGGTCTGAAGTGAGCACAGCCTTGATGGCAGCCTCCTTGTTGTCCCTGTCAAAGCGTGCATAAAAGCTGATAAGCTCGTCAGGGAAGGAGGCATCACTGTTTTGGGGCGCGGTGTTGGTAGGTTTGTAGTCTGTTATGGCCTGGATGCCTTGCCACATGCTTCGGGGGTCGGAGTTGTGCTCCTCGATCCTTAGCTTGTGGCAGTGCTTGGCCTGCTTGATGCCCCTCTTCAGGTCAGCCCTGGATGAACTGTAGGCCTGAGCATCACCTGATCTGAAAGCGGTGTCTCGTGCCTTCAGCAGTAGGCGGACCTCTTTGTTCATCCATGGCTTCTGGTTGGGGAAGGTAGTGATTCATTTGAGTGTGGTGACACTGTCAATGTTGGTGTTGATGCAGTCCAGAACGGAAGAGACATAGGAATCAATGTCCGTGTGGGAGTCCAGTGTGGCCTGAGTGGCAAACACACTTCAGTCCGTGTGTTCGAACCGAAGCTGTAGTGCAGCGTCTGCTCCCTCTGGCCACACTTTAACTGTCCTCACTGTGGGTTTCACACGTTTGATTAGTGGTGTGTATTTTGGGAGAAGGAACAAAGAGAGGTGGTCAGATTGTCCTAGGTGGGGGAGGGGGGCTGCCTTGTAGGCATCAGCCATGTTGGTATAGACCTTGAAGGGACTATACACCACATTAATGCAAACTAAAAATGTACGGCAAATGCAGTGGCTGTTTCTACCAAGCTAGGCTAACCCATGGCTAAAGACTTGGCTAATATTAGCAATGGCTAGTTTGTGCTAAAGATTGGCTAATGGCTACATTTGCACACAAACTGCACTTGGAACTGAAATCCCATTACAGATAATAAGCAATTGAACTAAATCCGCATATAACTAATGTTATAGATACCCTTCCTTAAAAGATAGCTAGCACGAGAGTCACTTTAGCAATCTAGGAGGGAGGCTGACGCTCCAAACACTGCCTAGCCTCCTCCACCGATTTTAACCATTGCTTCTCACCGTTAGGCAACACAATGACGAGACGTGATGGATATAGGAGTGATGGTTTAAGTCCTCAGTTGTAAAGATCAGACATGACCTGTCGATATTCCGCTCGTTGGTTTACTACATCAGCCGGATAGTCCTCATAGATACGGATCTGCTGGCCACGATATTCAAGTGTCCCTCGCTTGCGTGTCTCTCGGATAATTAGCTCCTTAACCTGATACTTGTGAAGGCGCATGATCACCGGACGTGGTCTTTCTTCCTTCTTGGGCTTGGGTGCCAGACTGCGATGAGCCCTGTCGATTTCCGGAGGTTTTGGCAGCACCTGCTGCCCGAAGACCTCGCAGAGAAAGGATCGAAAGAATTCCGATGGCCGAGTCCCCTCGACCGACTCCTCCAAGCCCACCACGCGGATGTTCTGTCTCCGGCTGCGCCCCTCCAGATCGCAGACCTTGGTGCGGAGATGTTCATTGCTAACCTGCAAAGTTGAGCACCGTTCTTCCAGGTCTGTGACCCGCTTAGCCACGTCCTCCGCTGCTGTTTCAAGTGATGTTATGCGTTCTTCTTGATTTTCCAATGTAGACTGTACTAAGTTCAATTTAGATTCCACTATCTGAAATGAGGATTTAAACTCAGGCCGAAAGCCTAGCAGTATGGTGATTCAGCAGGTCAGTTATGCTATCCAAGGTCAGGCTAATCTCCCCTGTATCCTTTTTGGAGCTTTTCCCGGACTTACTCGCCATCGTATGTTATACAAAAAATGAAAACGTGTAAAATGGGATATAAAACAACAAAAATATTAACGTTTTAGTCTAAAAGTGTGAACGGTTTCGTGGGAGGCTACTGTCCTTGTGACTACTCCATAAACCCGCCAACCGGAAGTCCTGGACAAACATTTTGATTTGATTATTAATAAAATACGTTTGGACCTTGTGAAATACGGGAGATTACCGGAAGAAATAACAAAACGGGAGGGGGGCAGGAGATGGGTCAGAATACTGGAGAAACCGGGGAAAACGGGAGAGTTGGCAGGTATGTACTTTGGGTACCCAACCACTTGTCTGAGGAGTGGTGCAGGCCTGTGTCATTGCTGGAGATCCTTAAACAAAATGGCTGCTTCCCTCCCAAAGCTAAGTTAAGGTGATCTTTCATAATTGGATCAAACCTGGCCATCAGTTCGACCTCTTTGAGAAAATTCCCGTTTGATGGTGTGAACAGTGTTTCTGTGTGTCCCCTTAGAGCCAAATTTCGAACTGCCAGTGACTGCACACTAGCAATGAGACGTGTCAGCACTGCTCTCCATCTCACTCTCTCAGCCTCCAGAAGTGCCATCTCCTGCTTATCGATAGTTTCCCCACTTCTTAACCTCACTGACAGTTCCTTCCAGGCTTTCATGCAATTGAGGTGTTCTGGACTGTTTTCATGTGCTGTGAGGTTTGCGCTCGCATGTTTCCAATTTGCCATTCCTGAACTTGTTAAATTAATGATCCTTCTTGGAAAACCATTTGCAGCAGAAGCAAGTTGTTCTTCATGGAATACATCAGCCAACTTCTTGCCATCTTTTCACTACTAACTAATGTCTTATTAGAATATTGGTGGTGGCAACTTCTCCCATCACTTTAATTTTTTTGAAAAACAAAGTTAGGTGGCAACCTACTTGGTCCTCTTCGAACCAGTTCAGTCCGAATCCTGTCAGTCAGAGGTGAGGGCCAGTTAGCAGGGTCGGTTGACAGAGGCTTATCCTAAGTCGGGCTCAGTGGGGCTTCAGCTCCAGGTGTTTCTATCAGACAGCATATTGGCACATTACTCAAAACACATAGCAGTGGAACATAACACATAGGCCTTGTGAAGTAGGTTGTTGAGCGGCAGAGGCAGTAACCAGGAGAATGTTTTTCAAGAAGCCCAAAAAGGGGTGCAGATTTATTTAAACTGCCGGCAGGTGACAAACAGACGAACTTTAACATTTAACACTAATAACTCTTTCAAAACAAACAAACAGATACTTAATTATACTGACTAGTAGTTATAGCTTCATTAACAAAAGCAATAGGCATCCTCTCAAGTAAGGGGTCCAATCTCAACTCCCCTGCCCTTCACTGGATGCAGGTTATATTTCCTATAACTCCTCCTCCTAGGAGTTAACCATCATACATAAATCAATTATCTAAACAGACAACAATTATACATATTAAACCTGTATCAAGCATACAATAATTTACATTGAGCATCATCATATGCACAAACATATTAATTTGGCTTCTGACAGCCAGCTACAATGTCATTCTTCCATACGGAAGAAAACACCCGTCTCCGGTGGAACCGTCCATTCTTTCCCGCTTCTGCGTGAATAAGAAAGAGGTTTTCATATGCGCTCTGCTTCGGTTGGGTGCCGGTTAGGCTGCAGGTGAGCTCCGCGATTTGTCTTCCATTTTATCCCATGCGTGATCCTTCTCACAGGCTCAAGCACTCACGCTATAATGTTCGCTGCACACTTTAATTAACCGTTCTCCGTCTTTCAATGTGCTATTTATAGTGACGCCACACATTTCGCTTCGTCACAGGCCTACTCAGAAATTATCAGAAATATAAACATTTACATTAAATTGCAGTTGTCCAGTTGTCTTCTAGCCTGGGCATACCCCCTCCACACAAATAAACACACACACACACACATACACACACACACACTGTGAGGGACCGGGCGGTCACCCCACGTTGTTTTGGGAGGTCGCGACTGGACTTGGTGGTGTAGTTGGGAAGAAGGGTGCAGGAGATGGTGGCTTTGATATAAAAATATATCTCTCTTTTATTAACCGGGGAATTCTCTACATCAACCCCAAACCATTGCAAACAAAATAATCAAACATAAATCACAAACACCACGCACTCACAGTGCTACATTTAACTAGGCACAACTTCCTTTGCAGAATCAAGCTAGGCACAATTCCCTTAGCAGAATTAGACTATGCACAAGTAACCACGCAGACTTAACTAGGCACAATTCACTACGTAGACTTAAATGAGACACAATTTACTACGCAGACTCACACTAGGCACAATTCACTACGCAATTCACTACCCTAGTCCAGATTCTCACTAAGCACCATTATTACGTATTACAGTTCACACAGCTAGACACAGTTTCCCCTCCACCTCACAACAGGTAAGGGTTTCTCACAAATGCCTTCTCAATGCTTTCTGTTCAAAAGCTCTCTGCAAAGTTCTCTCATGGCCATCTCCAGAAAAGTATCTCTCCATGAACCTGAGGCGCCCTTTAAATAGGGGCAGCCAGCTAAGTTCAATTGAAGCAATTTGGCCTCCCGGGTCCAGCCACTATGGTGGGGGAGCCCGGATCGAACCATTGTGGCGGGGGAGTCCACCCCACATCAGGGCCAAACTCCTCATGAGAAAGTGAGAAGGGGAAGGAAATTTCACCTTATCACACACACACACACACACACACACACACACACACACACACACACACACACACAGAGACATGCAAAAAACAACCTGAAGGCTCATGCTGGGGAGAAGTAGGCCTAGGGGCAAAGAGGTCTTCATCCTCAATGTCGGATATTTGTGGAGAAGTAGCTGAGGCATAGATGGTAGCTCATCCTGAAGGGTCGATGATAGGTGAAAATTCACCCTAGTTACCTCAGGACTCCGGAGCTGCATATAACTATATTTATTAGACAAACAACAATTGCAATCGGGCTCACTCCCAGCACAAGGCTGAAAGTGAAGCCCTGTTAAACTCATCGCACAAGGTTTATACAAACAGACAGAAGTTTAGTTTATCTCCATAAGTCGAGACCATTCCAGAAGAGGCCTGTGACTGTAGCTGATGAGGTAGATGGTTGCTCCTCATCCTGAAACAGTGAGACTACAGCAGAGTCCTGTCTTATACAAAACATCCATGAATTGCAAAATTAAATAAACATGCCCTTACTGCCTTACATGCTAAATATATGTCATTAGATGCTATATTAACCTATCTTACAGGGAGGAACAATTAGCTGCTTGGTTACTGCCGAATTCTATGCATGCTTGGTTACCGCCGAATTCTATGCATGCCACACTTCAAGTTATGACTGGTAAACTATACTTTGTCATGAAATAGAATTGTAGCAAATGGCAAATGTTCGTCTTTGAAACTGCCTACAGAAGATATGAGCATTCCGTTGGCTATTAACAGGGCCCAACGTCAACCTAAATGATGGAAATAAATAATAACTGAACTTGTAACAGTTTTGTTGCAAAGCACAATCTTATCGTGTTTGTTGAGTTAAAACCGAATTATTGTTATTGTTGTAATTATTGTATAAGCATAGGCAGCATAATAGCAGGTTATACCCACCAATTAACATTAGCCTTTCATTCATGACATGGATACCGTAATCATACAGAGAACATAGTGGCATACCTTTATGTTTTGGTCGAAATTGGGCACCTGACGACTTTGGCCTTTTCCTGTCCATCTCTGGGCTTATTTTGCACTTGACAATCAACAAATTTCCCATCCCCCAACACTGTCACTCGTACAGAAGTTGAGACTAAACCAATTCACCTTGCCCTTGGTGACACATAATCGTTCTGTATTACCTATTTGTATTAGCTATTTCACACAATTCAGAAAAAACTAAAACGTGCAGGAATTATAGGCCTGTAATTATAATGTTATGAATGTGCGTTATTTGGAAGAAAGTCGGGGTGTGACTGACTTAAGTCCACTAATTGCTAGTGCTGTCAAACGATTAAAATATTTAATCGCGATTAATCGCATTTATGTCATAGTTAACTCAAAATGAATCGCGATTAATCGCACATTTTTATCTATTCTAAATGTCATTTTATTTTTAATTTATTTAATGCCCTTATCAACATGGAAAAGTGGATTGGCTTGCTTTATGCAAATGTTTTATTTTATTGAAAACGAACATTGCCAAACAGGGCGGTACAAAATAAAATTATAAAGTGCACATTTCAGGTAAACAAGGACTCAGCGTATAGTGCAGTTAAAACCATGGCTTAATACTTTCTTTTTTTCAAGTTTGCTGGGAACATAGCAGTCAGGCCTCTTATTTCAGAAACAATGAACCGTAACAGTTAAGTTACCAATAAAAGGTAAGCCTACTACTTCTTTGCTTTCAGCCAGCTGCCTGTTGACATTTTCAGACAACAGTGAAGCTTGCTTCTTTTGCACAACCCAACTTTTAAAAGTAAACTTTCCATTCAGAAGCTTTTTTATCATCCATTTCGCCGTATCGCACTCACCATTCACTCAAACCGTAACGTTAGCCTACTACACAGTTTGCGAGGCCAAAAAGAAAGTTAATCTAAAAAAAAATTATAATAATAATAAAAAATCTCGCGTTAGTCTCGCGATAAAAAAATGTACGGCGTTAAAATGGGTTTGCGTTAACGCCATTAATAACGCGTTTAACTGACACCACTACTAATTGCATTAGAGTATTGCTCTATAGCCTACAGTGGATCCCCCCGTCCCCCCTCCTTGGCCGTTCCATTTGGGAGACCCAGAAGTGAACTTTTCCCCTGCCTTCCCTTCCCCCTTCTCTCACATGATCTGTAGACGGCACCTTCTTATTAAGCAGGGAAGCCTGCAGCTGCAGGGAGCGCCAATTTGCCAATTCCCCACACAGTGATATGATAGATAATGGAAAACCGCTTTGCGGCCCAGATGATTTTTTTTTTTTTTAAGTGGTCATGCCGCCCCCCACGTGTCATGAAAAAGTGCCTAAAACCGCCTCTGAGTAAACCCATGTAGTGTCGAAATATCACTGTATAATGTAGTAATAAGATGCACTGTCCGTTCGTCTACTTACATAGATACACACAATATCACTTCACTGCATTGGTTTTCTAATATAAGCTAAACTAGCAAGGCTCCAGTTCCAGCTCTTACTCCTGTGTGTCTCTCTCTTTTTCTTCCCCGACCGATCTGCCCACGTTCATTTTCCTTCTTTCCCCTGACCTCTCACCCTGACTTCTGATTGGATCATACCTCCAGGCAAATACATTTTAACTAATAAAATGTCTAAAACATGGAAACTTTATTTAAACACTTTGAACAGTATGAATTGCACATTTTAAAATGAAAATAAACAAAAATACAATGATTTCAGGTTACACCCAAAATTCCCATAGGGCTACAGAAGTCAACATCATAGTCCGTAAAAGTTGACAAAACATGTTGCCTTGTTGTAATTTGAATTTTCTCAACATTTTCACTTTGACAGTGGATAGTGTTGCAATGTACAAACTTTGCTCTTGTCCTCAGGACTCATCAGTTGAGCAGATGGATCCGTTTCTCGTGTATGGGGACACGTATGAACGCATCATGCTTGACTCAATGGGAGGGTTACAAGATCCATCTCAGCAAATTACACAGGTGCTGTATTGGGCTGTTTTGCATTGGAGTTGTTGTGCTTGAGACTGTTCCTTTCTTTGTTCATGTTTTTTTGTGATAAATTCAAATAACTTAATAACCATTACCAGTAATTGTCATGACACCTGTTGAAATTTCTGCTATGACTGTTTATAATCATGTAACATAAGCTGTTAATGCTCCCAAAATTCTAAGCAATGTCATGGGAATTGCTAAAACATTACCATGACACTGTCATGCCAGTTGACACTGGATATGGCATCTGCCATCACATGTTTATGCTAAAGTTATGCCACTATGACATTTCAAGTATTACCTAAAATATGGCCTAATGTGAAAACAAGTTTATTTATTATTTCTGAAATGCTCCTACAAGCTCTTAAATCACCATAACCTCACCTGAATGAACATTTTGGATGAATCCAATGGTCTTATTATATCTGGGACATGTCTGTTGTGTTCCATGCAGGATGTTGACAGGAGCTCAAAGGGCTTCCCTGTGTGCCTGGCACTAGCAGCTGTCAAACAGGCCACACGAAACAGAATGTTACCAGGCAGTGAAGGCTCACTGGTAAGATCTGATTCAAATGATTTCACCTTTCATCCATTGTACCAGATAGGCAAACTAGAGAAGAAACTGTGAATGAACCCTTGTTCCTCACTTTGTAGATAGGGTTCATGGTAACATTGTCTGGGTGCCATTGTTGATCTCAAATGGTGCTGCCAGTCGTCATATGACTGAACATTATAAAAGCCTTTAATTCCAAATATGTTTTCACATATGTTTTATTATATGGCGTGTGTTTGTCTCTCTCTCGCTCTCTCGCTCTCTCTCTCTCTCTCTCTCTCTGTGTGTGTGTGTGTGTGTGTGTGTGTGTGTGTGTGTGTGTGTGTGTGTGTGTGTGTGTGTGTGTGTGTGTTTGTGTGTGTGTGTGTGTGTGTGTTCTAGATTGAGAAGATGAAGGTGGAGCCCAGTACAAACGTTAGATGGGGAGAACTTGTTGGAATCTGTGAGAAAATGACTGAGGGTCGTCTAGCAGAGCTGAGCCCCAGTCTGTCTCAGATTGTGCTCCACACAGCTCTAGTGGTCCACCAGTCTCCAGCTCCTGAGGTCGAGCTCCTGAGGACCCTGTGCTTCAGTCCTGGAAATGCCAAGGTTGCTTCTCTTGCCTCTAACATATTGCCTGATGAAAATCAGGGCACATGAAATCAGGGCACAAATGGATGAAAATCACAAAGACAATATGATTTAATTAATGTGTTAATCACCCTGAAGTAATGGTGACTATTTTCAAAATAAACTGTTAATTCATCAGCAATAAATGTAAAATTATTTGGGCTCTTGTATTTAAATGAGCAACATTGTCTGTTCATACTTAACAATACAAGAATAAAAAAGACACAATTGAGAAAAAATGATTAGTTTGAGGATTCTCTCACCTCTGTGGGTATTCTTTTTTAGGACTTATTTTTTCCGACAATGCCAAGTTCAGCATATGACATGAAGAATTGGGTTGGGACCTCAGGGGAAAAGGTTTGGCGTAAGTGCAGTATACTTGCATTGAGCATCTGTCTTTACAATGGACATTCTGTTACACCTTATGTAAAGAAAAAACACTTTATTCTATAAAGAATATTAACAGAGATGTTCCCCAACAGAGTGCCAGTGTGGTGAGGCTGTTTTAATTGGGGAGGTAAGTTTCCAACAAAATCACATCAGTTCTCACTCCCTTTTACATGCATGTTTTATACCATAATGTTAATCTCTGGTCATCATTGTTTATAGTGTGGAAAACCCTGGGTAACAGCAAAATGCATAAACTGTGGCCGAGATGTTGGTGGTGAGATGCACAAAGCAGTGGAGGGTTTTCAAAACATTGAGTGAGTGTTTTTACATCATGTGTTCCTGTCACTACAGTAAAATACAGTCATGATAATTTTTATTATGTTTTCATTTTGTGTGCAAACATTTTCATTTCACTTTTATATTAATGTAGTTCAGTTCTGTTCATGATAATAACCTTGTTACTGATACATTTTGTTATTTGCAAAACCTTTTTAAAATAAGTGAGAATACTTTACCAATTGAATTATTTGTGACCTCCAAAGGAATGAAGAGGGTAGTGGAAGAGGCCATAATCTCGGTGACCCTGGGAGTCGGAGAGATCAGGAGGGAGAGCGCAATCTTTTTGGGGCTCCCCTGCTTCTGGTCCGAGCTCTCATTCACTCATCTTTGATCTGGGGCACAATGGACCATTTAGAGGTATTTTTGGTTAATAGGGATAAAGAGTGTCAATTACTATTACAGTACAGAAAAGGTCATTTGGACATCCGATACACCCAACATCCAATACTTGTCAACAAGGCCATAGCCCACTGGCAGCCTTACAGTCAGTGTAGTGTTATCAAATATACTTGACTTCCTTAATACCCATAGACAGCGTACTGTCAAAAACATTGTGATTGAGACTCTACACTGCGGTTTCAACTGTTTCAACGGGGTCAACTGTTTTTTCTGCCTTCTCTCTCTTTCTCTCTCTCCCTCTCTCTTTAGGAAATCAAAAGCATAATCCAGTTTCCATCCACCAATGTAAGGGCGTACCTGTGTAATCACCTCCAGAAAGACATTGACTTGCTTGCCAGTGCTTTAGGAAAAAGTACTGAAGATGCTGAGATCACTGTCCACCTATTTCTGAAACACATCATGGAGATCAAATCAGGTACAATCATACTTTAGTTTGTTATTCATTTGTTTTGATGTTTGTATGTATGGGTGCATTGACCATTGGGATTTGTGATCAATGCTGAAATAGAATTCAGAAGAAACATATGAATTCAGACCTCATCAAAATGTTTATTCAGGGATGCAAACAGGCGAGGGGTTAAAATGTGACAACATTGACATCACTCTCTCGCTACACCACTCCGCAAACCTTAACCAATGACATTATGTGTGGAGAATTCAACACAAGACCGGCTTAAAGCCACTCAATATGGTAGCTACTAGAGGATGGATACCCGATGGGACCCGACGGGACCCGGCGGGACCCGACGGGTCGGGCCGGGTTCGGACAAATGTTTAGAAATTATAATCGGGCGCGGCTCGGGTCGGTAAGGCATTGTACATTCCATATTTAAAATATCTTAATAAATAGTGAAGTCAACGTGTCTGCTTCATATGATTCAGAAGCACATTTAGGATAACAGCCTTCTTCCCGTGGAGAGAATTTGTCCTAGCTGTGACAACGCGATTACAGGTGGCAACATGGCATCATGGAGGAAGTTAAAGAGAAGCTGTCATCTGGAGAGTTTAAAACGATACTAAACGAAAGGAAATCTACTGTATGGAGATATTTCTGCTTATTAGTCGATGCGGATTCTAATTAGGCTATTGTATATGTATGTCCAATGTAAGAAGTGTGAAGTTTAAATTAAATATGATTGATGCAATCCTCTTTCTCCACAACAACATGGATTAAACCTCGATGGTTGGACTATGTAGATAGTTTTATAACGAACGTTGGCGTGCACTTAAAGTTTTCAGGGGAAAAAAAGATCTTCAATGGTAAGACTTGTTTGTTGTGCCTCCTTTGGTGTAGCATATAACGTGAGTTTTATTAGGCATAGCGTGTTTAATGTGTAGGCTATTTCATTCCGTTTGTTAACCTTTCCTGCTCTGTCTGTCTCTGACGATAGTTGGAGATTTCAGGGGAGACTTAGTTCAATTCCCTTTTCTTTCCGTCTGCTGCTGGTTAGTAAATAAATGCCCACTATATTCTTTCTGAGGATTTATTCTTCACACACTGGTTAACACTGTTACAGAACATACGTTTTTGCCTCCTGTCGCTACATCCAAACTATTCATAAGCATCACCGTTCTCTCTCTCTAGCTCTGCCAAACCCACCCTGTACGTGCTGCTCTTAAAGGAGCCGCACTATTGTACAACACAATGTGAATGTGCAATGTGAATCATTTCATTTTAATATGCTTATTGGCCTTCTTGTGTACGCTTGTGCATTTAAAAGCGCTTGTTTGTGTGAGCGAGCATTTATCTGTTGATGCCCAGCCAGGCTATTCATTAAAAACTTACATAAATTTGGCATTAGTATGAACAGTTGAGACATTGATTCCGTTAGGGGTCGGGTCGGGCACTACTCTGGACAGAAAAATTCTGCCTGATCCACACTCTAGTAGCTACACAGAATTCTGCACTGGTTCAAAGGTGCCACTAAGAGTAGCCTTAATTTGGCAGTTTGAAGACGGGTCAATACAGTACACTTTAACCAGCAAGTCAATTTTTCATTTCTAAAGTAATACTTGCGAGTGGTATTTCATATGAACCACGGGCATGTATTAAATTGCGTGAGTGAGAACATCTATAGTTACAGCTAGTTATTGCAAGGAGACGTCGGAGAAACCAGTGGAGACAGCGAGAACTGTCCACAGAAATGCTGTTGTTCAGTTAAAAAGGTCATCCTTTGTGCTTTGTCTAAAGACATCCGTTGGCAAATATTTCTGCCCTGTCTTCACTCTTAGTCCAAAGAGTTCCATTCCTCTTAGTGCAGTTGCAGTGGCTTCTTCATTTGAAGAATTCTGCTCCATAGACATGATAAAACGTTTCTTTTTTTTTTGCAAACCTAAAGTGTGGGCCATTTTTTGACATACTGACTGATAACGATAGAAAAAGTGCTGTTCATGTTGTTACCGTGGCTGAGGAGGGCTGCTTCAGCATGTCTGACAATGTTGCAGATACAGACACCAGAATCCCTACCACAGAAACCGAAGAGAAGAGATTGGACTGGGAAACATCCATTCATCACAAGATTCAGACACTGTTTATGGTAAGAAGGAACAATATGTCATAGGTGTCGTGCAAGCCCTGATACATCTCCATTGCTGAGGCTCAGGTCTATGAAACTGTTCTTCTGTCTTTTTAAAGGACTTTGAGGCCCGTTTCTCCAGTGTGCACAGAAACATTCTCAGAAAGGGAGGCAGGGAGACACTAGCCCAGATAGTCTACAGCCAAGTGCCTGATCTGAAGGACCTGCCAACAACAGGCGTGTTTAACCTCCCCCTGATGTGGAAGTTCGAGCAGAGGATGACCATTCAGCTACTCAGCCGCCTGATTGAGCAGAGAGATGAGAGGAAAAACCTGTCTGTGCTCACAGAGCTCCTGAAAAATGTATGTTTTAGTTGCAGGAAACTTTCATTAGTTTGTTGTAATAAGCAAATAAATTGCAGTTATACCACCTTTTAACTGCTAAATGTCATTTCATTGAAAGACTAAAATATCTTTTGATCACAAAAATCTCCAGTGTTGAATCCCAATGGTTTGTCATGATGTATTTTAACAGTCTGTCCACATACGGCACATCAAACATCTGCCTCAAGTGCTGAACCTGCAGCACAAAATGATGCATCACTTTCGAAATGTGGATCTGCAGTGCTACGAGGATGTGCCAATTGGGGCCTTCATTAAAGAGAATATTAGAGGTGAGAGACATGCCATTATATTGAATCAAGAGTAATTGAAGGTGCAGAATCTGTTGTCAGAAATGCTTCTACCTCAAACAAGCACCAAGGCAGAGACCCACATGCAGAGTTTGAACCCACCCCCCTCTATACTCATGATGGATTAGGACACGTCACTACCAGAGACAACAACAGATACACCTCCAGATGCACCTCGAAAAGATTCCCCATGCATCAGGTTAATTCACGACCCCAAGTAGTCTGTGAGCGCCTCAGCCACAACCACTGGCTCACTTTTTTAGCAGCCTCAGACAGCTCCTTTAATATGGGGCGCCGTTTGTAAAATGTTGCACGTTCGAAAATCCTGCTCAGTTTTGCTACATTTAGCATTTTCATATGGAAAAAAAAGCACGACAATATTCAAATGTCACTTTTTCAAGCATTTAGAGAGAAATTCATGTAAATTCATGCAATAACTTTTCCAAGGATCATTTTTGGCAGTAACACAAAGTTGTTAAATAATATGAATCTTTCATCTAAATGTTAATGTTAAATGTTAAATGTAAATGTTAAATATAAATGTAAATGTTAAATGTAAATGTAAATGTTAAATATAAACGTAAATGTTCGATGTTATATATAAACGTTAAATATAAGTGTTAAATGTAAATGTTAAATGTAAATACAAATATCAAATGTTAAATGTAAATGTTAAATGTAAATGTAAATGTAAATGTTAAATGTAAATGTAAATGTTCAGTCTACATGTCAGACTTGACGACAGAACATTACAATATTTACGGTAATTCATAGCTTTCAGTCACACTACGAAGGGATACCTTGCGGGCAAAAGCGAAGATGTCGACCAACAGTGAACATCTTCGAGCAGTGCAGCCTACTCAATTACGATCGCCATCAAACCCAGATCATACCACAATAGCCAGACAGAGATATCTAGAAAAAAATTACATTTTGGGAACCTGTGATCCCTTTACTGCACCCGCTGATATTTTTATTTCTATAACGTCATCGAAGTCCCTGCCTGAGCTCCAGTTTGGAGATATTTACATCTATCTAATAGAAAATCCGTCCCCCTACACACCTCAAAAACTGAAAGCCTACCAAAAGCACAGATAGTAATTTAATTTTCAGAAGGGGATGGGTTCATAACGATGTCGTCTGGAAGGTGAAAACTAATAAACATCTTCATTATCAGAGCAAAGATGATTGCCAGTCAATAGCTAGCTACCAGCTAGCGAGCTACATGCTGTTAGCTAGCAGCCTTTAGCCTACCCAACACTGTTCTTTATCATTTGACACAATTTCCTGGTTAACACAAGTACAACCACCTGGTCTGGCGAATGACAACTGAAATTATCTTCCCAAGTATTTTCTACTGGCATTGTAGTTTTACCAGTTGGATGACCAAATACAGCAACCTAGCCTACTTGCTTAGGTACTTGTCGCAATCTCAGAGCAGAAACCGGGTAATCCAATTTTAATCGTGTTGATGCTTTGTTTCTTGACTTATTCCCGTTTTAGGTAGTTATTCTGATAAATGAGGCGACCAAAACAGGGTTAGTGCTTTTTTTGCAAGCTCCAAAAATAGGGCTTCTTTACTGCGCGTCTGAGAAAAGTTGACCCAGAAGACGTCTACAATCAGCTGGAAACAGCCGGGCTTGTCTCCTCGCCGATTTGAACAGCCAACCGAGCAACAATTGTCTGGCATTTTACTACCTATGTCAGACAATTTTAAAGTGGAGATATTCAATAATCTTGAATGAAAGATAGTCAGTTCCTGTATAAATTCCAGTGGTAGACAGCTGTGGAGTGTATTTCTTGCAAGCTGGTAATTCTGACGTGACGTGAAACTATGAAAGCCAATTACCGTAAATATTGTAAGGTGCAGTCTTCAAATCTGACATGTAGACTGAACATTTAACATTTACATTTAACATTTACATTTACATTTACATTTAACATTTACATTTAACATTTACATTTAGCATTTACATTTAACATTTACATTTAACACTTATATTTAACATTTATATATAACATTGAACATTTACGTTTATATTTAACATTTACATTTACATTTAACATTCAACATTTACATTTATATTTAACATTTACATTTAGATGAAACATTTATATTATTCAACAACTTTGTGTTACTGCCAAACATTATCCTTACATGAATATCTCTCTAAATGCTTGAAAAAGTGACATTTGAATATTGTCATGCTTTTTTTTCCATATGATAATGCTAAATGTACCAAAACTGAGCAGGATTTTCGAACGTGCAACATTTTACAAACGGCGCCCCATACTTTAAAGCTCCCTTGAGTGACAAGTCCTCGAAAACTAAAATCCATAAAAGTGCGTCTTCCTTACATGAAACGCCCACCTTTTTAAACAGACACACCCAAATGAGACATTGGTCTGCCCTCGAAGGCACTTCAGTCTTTGTGCATGTTATGAAATTACCAAGAGAATATGCTGCATAATATCTTTCCATGATGCCCTTTTTTTTGTGGAAAAACCAGCGGTGTGTCTCAGGCGTTTAGACAGAAATCTTATTTGAATAGCCAATCAAATTACATTAATTTGCTAACATATGATTTTATAAGCTTACTCTTCCTGTTATAGTTTACCTTGATCAACAACTTTTTTTAATCATTGAAAAAAAGAAATGTATATTCCATTTTTAACCTGACATTTTTTTTTGCATAGAAATGGTTTTGATGTGGTTGAGGGTAGAATTTCATACATGTTGGTCTTCATCAATATCTTGCAGATGAAGGAGACCATGTTTTCAACGAAAATGTTGAAACTCTGAAAACCATCTGGGCCCATTTGACTGCAATCCAATGTAAGCTATCGCCATGTCTCATCTAAAAAGTCGGGTGTCTGAGAACAAAAATGACTGGTGGACACACAGTCTTGAGTAATTATTTCCACAAAAATTCACAAAATCGTGACTGTGTAAACATAGTGGGTTTAGCGAGAGCTGAAATGATCATGTTGGGGAGTGAACTATATAGCACAACCAAAAGAGCCAATAGGATCATTCACCATTGCTTTTATAGGGCTCATTATTGTTGTTGTTTACGCATTAGTTAATACGACTGATGGGAATCTGTGGTATATGTGAACTAAGTCTCTTCTTGCCCCTCAGCCACTTTTGTTCACTAGAGGCCATAAGCCACAGTATTGAATACCTTAAAATAGGAGTCAATCCAGCACAACTATGGTATAGTATTGCTTTTTTATTTCAGACGTCAAGATTCCTATAGAGTTGAAGGACAAGACAGAGGAAGACTTGATGATACTGGACCTCTTGCCTAGGAAAGGTTCAGTCATGTACACCTTGACAGATTACCTTGTCAGAATGCAGAATGACTGTATAAACTGCGCCAACCCCGGAGAGAACAGGTAAGAGTTTGAAGGCTTATTCTCTACTTTACTTGTCTTCACTAAATCTGTGTCTGAGTCAGTTGTCAGTGTGCTGACCGGACTGGTACTTCATCAACAGAAAAGCTTCCTTCTGTTTTGAACACTTTTGAGTTATGTGCTGAATGTCCTTTGCTGTTTGATTTTATACAAGACGCGTCAGTACCAGTGAAATCAAGCCTTCCCATGTCATTGACTGCACCCCTGAGCAAGACTTCTTGACCATTGCGATGTCCAACATTGACCATGTGGTGTGTGAGGATGGGACAGAAAGCACCAACTACAACTTTAAGAGCCTGGAGAGGCAGATAGTCGACCGGTTCTTCACAGAGAAACCAATCATCAATGTCAATGTGAGTCTGCCTGAGCAGTTCACAGCGTATCATCAGCAAGTTACCACAATTATTTCAGTTTTTTGGACCTAGAACTATCCTGTCTTATTTTTCAGACAATTCCATTGTTTGAGGACAAAACCAGAACAACCCTTCGGGCTTTCTTCAGCATGAAGGAGCAGCTGGTATGGACAACTGCTCCCTCAGAACACTTTCCCTTTGGGAAACATTACTAAAGATCTTTTTCATCTTTCAAATGTCTTCATTTCAGAATTTCTAATTTCCCTGACAAATTACCCTTGTCCTCAGGAGCCTTTGAACACCAATGACCAGAACTGCATCTTGAATGACTTCAGGTTCCTGAATGAGATCTCAGCTGCCCTCTCTACACTAAGAATTGCCATTGGGTTTATGCAGCTGTCATTTCCTCCTGCAGAGGAGTACCTTGTGCACTACCTGAGTAAAGAGCTGAAGCTCGAGGATAGAACACATACCCTGAGCTTACCGGTATACCTATTCTCCTATTTTTTTCCTGTTAGCCTAGCCACCAAAATATCTTCCCATTAACATGTAATTTCAGAGAAATCAATGTTTTAGTTTGTACATTTGTTTCCTCCAAAACACTGTTAATAGGACACATTGCCCAGCTAGCTTGTTTGGGTTTTGTCATGATCCTGAGTGCCATAGACCTGACTGGGAACTCAAAAGAATTTCTTAAATCAAATCTCCATCTGTGCAACATTGCATTTTTGACTCCATTGTAGTAGTCATATTACATTGACATCACTCCTTCTCGAATTTGAATGTGTGACATGTTCTCTTAAGGTTTGTATCTGACTAGAGAGTTTTTGCATGGGGTTTACAGGTGCTGAGAACCAGCAGGGTGAAGCACATCCAGTCTCTCTGGGAGGTGCTTTCTCTGAGGCAGTCCTCCCTGCTCATTGAGATGAACCAGGTACTCCCAGACACAGACCCCTCAGCTGTCCTTTTCTATACTGGTCTAAGAATCTGGTCATGCCAGGGCAGCTGGCTATTCCAATATTGTGCAGGATGCTTGAAGAAACACTTACTGGCTTTCCATGTAAAACACACGCAAAATAATAGTTTGTGTGTTGAGTACATGTTCGTGCTGACACGCAAAAAGATAAAACTGTAAAATGTCAAATGGATCAATTGATCGATAAACGAGCCATTATGAACTCAGTCAGGTTTAGTGTTTTTGTCTTTTTTCAGAATCCGTTCTTCATGATCGAGAAAGGTTTTCATGAGTCGTTTTCTGAGGAGCAGAAGAAGGAAATCACCCCCAAACTGGCCAACCTCACCAAACTGGACCTCTTCGTTACAGAGCTGCACTACGTCATCATGAACATTCATTTGAATGGCGTCAAGCACGACTGGAGGTGTGTGTTATTTGATCTGTTTATTCTTCAGCACACGTGCATTATTCACTGCAGTTTCACTACAATGCACTTTCCCTTTTCAATTTCAGTGTCCAAGAGACGTGTGATGGCTTTGCGGAAAGGGGTGAGATTGACGAGAGAGTATTGGAGAGTGTGGAGACTCTGAAGTTGGAGATGGAGCTGGAGATGAAGAACAGCATTGCTCTTTGGAAAATGGCTGTTCAGATGAAGAGGAGCTTGTCAGGATGATACCAGACAGACAAGCCTCATTACAAAACTACTTTGCTTTTTCATTTTCATTTAACCTTTTAAATCACGAGCATATATTACAGTTATCCATTAATAATGACGCTATAACAGATAGACTCTTTAGTTCAGTTTAACTTCTTTGTTTCTGACTTTGGTAATTAAAAATCTATACTATCTATACAATCTGTAGATTTGAAAGACAACCCTGTTAGTAAGACATGTTTATTTGAGTGTTTGTTAGTGAACAATTGTGTGGGTTTTCAAATGCTTTTCTTTCCCATGTCAATGCTACTTTACATCATGCAGTATGTGTGATCTTCCATGATAATGATATAAATTTGATGTAAAAACCAGATGTGTGTTCAAGATTAAGCAACCTGGATGGATAGATGGATGCACTGAAGTAGATATGGTCTTACATATTGTGCTCAGTGTTCTGTGAAGTTTGTTTTCTATTCCGGGTTCCACCTTTTGTTCTTTTCCTCACATTTGCATGAAATATAATCACTGGAAGCCCAGGTATCCGACACCAAAGAGAAGAACCTTTGCGTGGATAGAATACTTTTCATTAATCAAGATAGTGGCTTTGATTTGATTGGGTGAATCAGTATTGAATCTGTTATACTGCCATGACTAATAAACTGATTAAAGTATTTGTATCCTTCATTCATTCTCCACAAACGTTTCCATTAACCTACACAACCATAAAGCATCTAGCCTAGTTGGCCATGTACCACTGGAATAATCAAGTCTTATAGTAAACAGCAGATTCATAAAGCATATACCCTAGTTGGTCATGTACCACTGAAATAATCAAGTCTTATAGTAAACAGCAGATTCATAAATACATGTTTATGTGGTATGTAGGAGTGTGCATACAAACCATCTTCGATATTCAAAAATCCAATCAGTTATTGACGGGGCGTGAATGTAAGGCTACAGTATAAAATACGGTAAAAAAATGTATCAGCAAACCCCTTTATTGTGAGTGTACTGCAGTACCATCTCACTCCACACATAAATACCACACTATTGAGTGTGCATACTGCAGTACCATCTCACTCCACACATAAATACCACACTATTGAGTGTGCATACTACAGTACCATCTCACTCTGCAAATAAATACCAAAATATTGAGTGTGCATACTACAGTACCATCTCTCTCCTCAAATAAATACACCACTATTGAGAGTGCAGTCCATCTCCATAAATGAACAATGTGAGCCTTTGATGAAGTTCCTCTGGTAACTTTTTATTTTCCAATAACTTCCCAGAAGTCAACATGTACATAATAACCCAATAAGGATGATATTTGAATAGTTATGCTGTGAATGGTTATCTGGATATTTGAATAGTTATGCTGTGAATGGTTATCTGTATATTTGGTAATCCTTGCACACCCCTAGTGGTAAGATGAGTTCGATGCAGGACAGACAGAATGATGGACTTGAGAGAGTGGCTCCGTGGCCAGATCACCGGTGTTGCTCTCTAGCTGAGAGAAAGGACTAAGGGTAACAAAGCATGGCGTCTTATGAGAGCACCACAAACACTCTCAGCTCAGATGTCTAACAGCACAGTTAGGGAGATCACCTGACCCCACGCAGAATGGTCCCTTGAATCAGATACACACTCTCAGGTGTACTACTGAGGCATGGTCCCTCTCAGATAGCAGGTACACAGTTAGGACGACAGTTCCGAAGTGGGCCAGCAGATGGCAGCACAGGCTGCAGAGACAGAACAGCGTTACATTTAACACCTGACAATAATTTAATGTTGATAAATAAAAAAGAAAAGTCTTTTAGACACTGTTTGTCAGTGAAGACTCATAACCACTCTATATATACTAAGTGTATATATATATATATATCAAGTATAATTATACCAGCTTTCTGATTTTTAGTTCAAGCACATTTTAGGTTATTGTAAGATGTCAGTTATATTGCACCCTATGGATGAAATGTCACATAATTTGGAGTACATTTAATAATGAAATGTTGATGAATAAAAAAAGAGAAGGCCATCCTGTGGTCCATAGGCTTATCATATGCAATTCTGTAAGCAGTGATAGAATAGAATAGAATAGAATAGAATATATTTATTTGTCATTGCTCAAGTACAACGAAATTAAGGTAGCAGCTCTCAGACACAAAAACAACAAAAATATAGATTGAACATATTACATAAACATAAATACATATTTACATTATAAAAACACAAGACATATAACACAACAGAGAGACAAATACAGGTCAGTTTTGTGCATTGTTAAGTGCTATGATGGCTCTGGGATAGAAGCTGTTTCTCAGCCTGTCTGTTTTTGCTATGATGGTCCTAAAGCGTCTCCCTGAGGGCAACAGTTCAAATAGGTGGTAACCAGGGTGTGTTGAGTCTCTGAGGATGCTGTGGGCTTTTCTGAGGCAGCGTATATATCCCACTTTTTCTTCTTCTCCTTCTTAATACTCTGCTTGTGATTGGATTAGCCTGTGAGTGGTCCTTCCACTCTTTTGTTCCGCGGTTCTGAGGTTCCGAGGTTCCGAGGTTCCGAGGTTCTGTTTGAGTCTTTAAAGCATTCCTCAGATGACAAATAACAGTGTTACCTATGGAGGACCCTACGCTGTCACACTGTAGATTAACTCTCACACACACATACGCATGGACGCACACACACACACACACACACACACACACACACACACACACACACACACACACACACACACACACACAGACATACCTGTACATACACACAAATGGAAGCTCACACTCACCAGTGTACACACAGATACCGCACTGGTGTTCCTTCCTCATCATGGGTCTTCCGTCGCTCCCATTGTTCTGTATGTTTCCATTAAATGTTTCCATTATGCTCAGTTAAAAGCAGCGCTGTTTTCATGTTGACGCTGGTAATCTGCAGCTTCCTGAGTGGGAGGCCTGGCCTTTCACACATTTCGCCGTCGCGACGCAGCAGCCCCGGGCTCTGGGAGTGGAATCCATTAAGGCTCTAATTGTTTCATTGTTGCCAGCGGTGCAAAGTCAATATTGCCCAGTGCGTGTGTCAGTCTGATTGAGTGACAGAATGAGACAGATGTGAGAAGAATATGAGGGCTTTGTGGCACGCCATTCCATCATCGCCAGGCAACCAGGCCAGCTGTCACTCAGCCCTCCAGAGTTTAAAAAGGGGAGAGGAAGGGGAACCGTCACCAGAACTCCCAGCGGCGCTGCACAACCCGAGACCCAGAACTCTGAACTCTGAAAGAAGCAGGACAACGTTGCTCTATCCAGACCCGACCCAGCCCGGTTCGTCATGAGGCCCAGTGGAATGCATTGCTCCTTGGCCCTGCTGGCCCTCTCCGTGGTTCTGTGCAGCCACGCCACCGCCTCACATCCAGATCAGAACCGGGACCTCCGACACAGCAGGCTCCTCCAGAGAGCACGCGCCGCCGCGGCCATGGCAACCCAGGTGAGTGAGAAAAGTGGATCAGGTGATGCATAAGATGGATGCGTTCAGGTAGGCCACCCTGGTCCTGGAGACCCTCCATGTGTTCTAGTTCTCAGCAGATGCTAATGATAAGCTTTAGACTCCAGGAGGAATCTGGCCCTCGTGAGGTCTGGATCCCCCTGACTTCGACCTGATCACAATCTGATATATTGCAAAGTTACCCACTCTAGAAGGACCAGGGTTTACCATTGCAGAAGGATCAGGGTTTAGTGTTGTAGTGGGATCCAGGGTTAAGTGTTGTAGTAGGATCCAGGGTTCACTATCGTGTGAGGACCCAGGGGAGTGTGTGTGTGTGTGTGTGTGTGTGTGTGTGTGTGTGTGTGTGTGTGTGTGTGTGTGTGTGTGTGTGTGTGTGTGTGTGAGTGTGGTCCCAGGGGAGTGTGTGTGTGTGTGTGTGTGTGTGTGTGTGTGAGTACCCAGGGGAGTTGCTAAAAACTGTAATAAAGAGCAATCTGTCACAGCAGAGCAGAAATTGGTGTTCAGTTTAAACTTTCGGCCAGAACTTCCCCGAATCCTGGCGTTCTCTGCGTTACATTATCTCAGAAATTGGTTGAATTTCTCTCTGATTGGTGGCTGAATGGGTTTGGGCTCATTGCCAATTTCACATCTGATTTGGGAACAGGACGAGTCAGTGTCGTCAGCCGAGCAGCACACACACACACAC
>NC_045160.1:28094691-28102191 GCF_900700415.2 Clupea harengus | reverse complement strand
ACACACACACACACACACACACACACACACACACACACACACTCACACACACACACACACACACCCACACACACACACACACACACACACACACACACTCCAACAGGTGGAATCAGGCCAACATGGACCAAGATAAGAACACAACAACTTTATGCTGCTTTATGCTCTATGCTGCTTTATGCTCTATGCTGCTTTATGCTCTATGCTGTTTCAAATGAGCAAAAAAGCTGGAAAATAAGTATAGCAGTCATTACTATGACGACGCTACTGAAACAGGACACAGGTTAGTCCCACTGACATCTTAGGCTATGAAATGAGATAAGTATTCACTTATAGCAGCATAAGACCACAGTGGCCCTGACAGTGAGCACACTCAAACACACATGCAGATGAGCTATACACACTCACTCTCACACACTCTCACACTCACTCACTCACACACACACACACACACACTCACACTCTCACACACTCTCACACTCACTCACTCACACACACACACACACACACTCACACTCAAACACACACACACACACTCACACACACTCACACACACTCAAACACACACACACACACACACACACACACACACACTGAGACACACACACATTCACACACAGTCACACACAAACACACTCACACACACTCACAGACACACACTCACAGACACAGCCATCAGTGACATAATGGTTGTGAGGGTGATGGCCACTTCCGTGCAGCATTAATGTGATGAAACCTAATTAGTGACCACCGGGGCTCTCTCTCAGTCCTGCGCTACTCCCAAGGCACACGGCATAATGAGGAGATTAAGGGTGGCACTGATGAGAGGGGAGGAAGAGAGAGAGAGAGAGAGAGAGAGAGAGAGAGGGGAATAAGAGAGAGAGAGAGAGAATGAGAGAGAGGGGAAGAAGAGAGAGAGAGAGAGAATGAGAGAGAGAGAGGGGAAGAAGAAAGAGAGAGAGAGAATGAGAAGAGAGAGAGAGAGAGAGAGAGAGGAGAGAGAGAGAGAAGAGAGAGAGAGAGAGAGGAAGAGAGAGAGAGAGAGAGGAAGAAGTGAGAGAGAGAGGGGAGTAAGAGAGAGAGAGAGAGGAAGAAGAGAGAGAGAGAGAGGGGAGGAAGAGAGAGAGAAAGAGGGTTCTAGAATGCTGATCGTCAGATGGCAGCAGTTAAAATGAGCTCCTAAAAAAAACACCATTTTTTGCCAGAAAATGGTTGTTTCAAATACTCAAAGTACAGCAAACTAATTGGAAAGTCCAAGGGGACCACCTGAACAAGAACACTCAGAAGGTAGGAACCCTAAGAAACATCTAAACCTATCAAAGAAAAGACTCAAAGGATCTATCAAGCAAAATTAATAGCTGGTAGTATTAGCCTAACTGTCACTTCATGACATCATAATGGATACTGCAGTGGTTAACCAGACAAGAGGAGAGGCATCTTTCAAAAATGATGATGAGTTGCTAATTACCTATCCAGCTAATATAAAATCAGCTAAAGATAAGAAAAACATGAAAGAAGACATTATGAAAAAATATCCAGAGGTCCTTATCTCGGACTACAAGGGACCTGACGACAACAAGGTCCTGTGTAACCTCCTTTTCTTCACACAATATCCCACGGCATGGCACACCACCCTCTGTGCTGCTTGGAAATGTGTGAGGAAGGGAGGAATAAGTAAAGGAAGACAAATTACACTCCAGGGGGCTATGGACTTCAAACTTACAGTTAACCTGTATCACAACGGGACTGTAATGGTACAAGGATCCGAAGTGAGCCTCACACAATTTCAGAGAAAGTTCAAAGATATCAAAAGCAATACTCTGAAACACAAAAAAGATCCAGAAATAGAGACCACAGATAATTCTTCAGGAGCTGAGACAAGCTCAAACAGTCAAAATAGACAACAAGATCCCACCACAGTCATATCCAATGACATATGCCTAAAGACCTATGATTCCCCCGGTACTAAAGGACTGAGAGACACCTTGGTTGAACTTGAACAGGACTACATAACCTTCAAAGAAGAAACCAACAACAACTTGCTGCAACTCCAGAGCCAAATGAGCCACCCAAGCATGGATGTGGTTGGACAACTTTGCCTGGCAGTTAAGCAGCTGGAAGAGGCCAACCAGGAGCTACGGCAGGAGGTGAGGACTCTGAAAGAGGAGCTGTTGAGGAGAGAGTGGCACAGACCGGGTGCTAGGGGACATCCCCTGGACTACAGGAGCAGAGAATTATCAGACAAAAATACCATCCCATCTGATGGCAACACCGAGTCTGCGCACGTGCCTGTACCTCCAGCTCTACCACCTCAAGCCAGCGAGCAGGAGGCCTACCCAGAGCCGCAAAAGAAGGAGGAGCTGTCGAGGAGGAAATGGCACAGCCAGGGTCCTTGGGGACAGCCCTTGGACCGCAGGAGCAGAGAGCTGTCCGACAAATCCACCATCCTGTCCGGCGATATCACCGACTCTGCCCACGTACCTGTCCCTCCAGCTCTACCACCTCAAGCAGCCAGCACGAGGGGAACCAGGAGCAGCGGAAGGAGGAGGAGCTGTTGATGAAAGAGCGGCACAGACAGGGTCCTAGGGGATATCCCCTAAACTGCAAGGACAGAAAGCTAAGAAACTCTGTTGATGTGCCTGTACCTCCAGCGTCACCTCAAGACTTGCAACCTCACCTTCATCATCAAAGCAGCAGCCATTGCTGTCCAGCCTCGTCTTCATCGAACATCAGCCATGGCCAAAAAGGAATGAAAGCCTGCAGCAATAACGAACAACATCTTCATCCTGTGTGACTCCAATGGGAACCACCTAGACCAAAAACGCCTTTTCCCAAGGAGCCACGCCAAGAAACTTTGGTGCCCAACCACACAAGCAGCTCAAGATATACTGCAAAAAGGCATCCAAAACCCATCGCACATAATCATCCACACAGGGACAAACGATTTCAGTGCAAGAAAGACTGATGTGGCAGAAGCATTAATCGGTATAGTTAAATCTGCCACTCAAAAATACCCAGACACCAAGGTAATTATTTCCTCTTTACTCCCAAGACGTGACACACCAAAAAGTGTCATAGACCAAATTAATGCAAAACTGTTGTCCTTCTGTGCTGGAATACCTAATGTAAAGATTGCACATCATAATAACATTACTGTTAACCATCTGTATGACAATGTGCACATCCACCTAGAAGGAATGAAGCTGTTTGCCAAAACCCTTAAAGACACAGCATTGAACAGAGAAAGACGGTTAGGCCTAAGCTCAGTGAATAGTGCCATAATCCCAGATGGACAGAGCTCAGTCCAGGCACATAGGCCTCCTTATGCTGCTGCTGTATCTAATAGAGATACAGATCTGTCTCAGATAAGGTCAATGCTGCGACTTATATGTGATAGTCTCTTAAATTAGTTAAATGTTAAAACTTGGGTTATTAGGTCTAATTATTGTACCGAGTAGAGAAACATCATTAACTCTGGCAAACAATATTGTTGTAATGACATCTTTTAAAATTACCTGCTATAATGTTCAGGGAATACATTCTTCCTTATTTGGAGATAAGACTCGCAATGTTGATTTTGTAGATATTGTAAATAAATCTGACATATTGATAGCACTTGAAACTTGGAATAAAAATGGACAGGAACACTATTCCCTACCTAATTACAGAGAAATATATATACCCGCTATTAAACACACCAATGTTAAATGTGGCAGGAGCTCAGGAGGAATTATAGTTTGGTTCAGAGAATCTATTAAAAAGTATGTTCACATTGAGAGGAAGGGACCATCACATATATGGATCAAACTCTCAAAAGAACTCACTTTCTCCGATCATGACACGTACTTATGTGCCTTGTACATTCCTCCCTACGAATCACCATATTACTCCGAAAGCACATTTGAAAACTTAAAATCAGAGATCATTGCGTTTCAGTCAATCGGGAAAATACTCCTAATGGGAGACCTAAACGCTCGAACCGGAAACGACTTAGATTTCATTTACCCAGCTGGCCTAAAATATATAGAAACACTCCAACAAAACACCATTGTGAGTACATATAGACATACTTTCGATAACATACTCAATAAACATGGCAAGGAACTTTTACTAATTTGCAAAGACCTTGGCCTGTACATCGTCAACGGCAGAACAAGGGGAGACTCTCTGGGCAAATTCACCTACTGTTCATCCCTGGGAAGCAGTGTGGTGGACTACGCAATATCTGATTTAGACCCAAGCCAAATAAACAATTTCATGGTGATGCCACAGCTGCCTTTGTCAGACCATAGCCATATTACTATCAGCCTTAAGAAAAACCCTAACGTAGTTTCAACAAAAAACAACACCAGCCTTACACCCACTCCCTGTAAAATACGCATGGAATAATGACAACCTAGAACAGTACATAACGCAACTAAACTCCATCCAAGTTGAAGATATGATTTACTCCTTCCTTTTTACCAAATTTGAAAACAGCAGGGAGAACATCAACTCAGCAGCCGAAAAAATTACAGAAATACTTTTAACTGCAGCTAAAAGGTCATTAAAAAAAGTCAAACACAGCACTACCAAAAAAAGTAAAATCAAGAATTCAAACAAAAACAAATGGTTTGACAAAGACTGTAAAAAATTGCGAAAAGAATTGAGATTAAGTTCAAACAATAAAACACAGAAATCCTGCAAATCAAGAAATTCGAAACACAATATCTTAACACCCTTCAGAAATACAAATCACTTCTAAGACACAAAAAAATGACCATATGAATGCCCAACTCAAAGAAATGGAGGACGCATTAGATCATAACTCCTTCTGGGAACACTGGAATAACTTTGACAAAACAAGAAAAGAAAAAGTCATCCCATTAGTTGATGGAAGAAAATGGACAGAACATTTTGAAAAATTGTACAAAAAAGATAACCTAAATTCTAAACAAAAAACCTTAGAATCTCAGTTAAGAAAAACTTGAAGAGACACAAAAGGACAGGCTAAATCAATTAGATTCCACTATAAAATTATCAGAATTGAACTCAAAATTAAAATCCCTCAAGAACAAAAATCATGTGGCATAGATGGAGTGTACAACCAAATGCTAAAACACAGCACACCTAAATTAAGAGAGGCCACGTTAAAATTATTCAATTTAATCCTGTCTTCAGGCCATTTTCCAGAGCAATGGAAGGTGAGCCACATCACTCCAATCCATAAAAAAGGTGACAAACTTAATCCTAATAATTATAGAGGCATCTCACAAGGCAGCAATTTAGGGAAAGTATTCTGTGGCATCCTGACCAATAGAATTCAAAAATGTATCCAGAACAACAATATAATACATTCATCCCAGATTGGCTTTTCTCAAAACAACAGAACAACCGACCATGTATACACTTTGCACACACTCATAGAGGAACACGTACAAAATGTTAAAAAGGTAAAATATTTGGCTGCTTTATTGACTTTAGCAAAGCTTTCGACTCAGTATGGCACGATGGACTTATGTTGAAATTAATTGATAGTGGAATTGGAGGCAAAACGTATGACATCATTAAAGATATGTATAAAAACAATAGATGCTGTGTAAAAATTCACAACAGACTAACAGATTATTTTGATCAGACAAAAGGAGTTCGACAAGGCTGTTGCTTAAGTCCAACCTTATTCAATATATATATTAATGATTTGGCCACAAAAAATTGAAAGATCTTCGTCCCCAGGTCTAAACTTCTAAATAAAGAAATTAAATGCCTGCTTTTTGCCGATGATCTCTCCTACTCTCCCCGAGTCCAGAGGCGCTTCAGGGAAAGTCTGAATATTATCAACGAATACAGTATAAACATGGGCCCTTCCAATTAACCTGGATAAATCCAAAATCATTGTATTCCAAAAAAAGACATTCCAAACACAATAATTATTACAGCTTCACAATTGGCGAAGAAAAACTGAACAAGTAAAAAATATTGTTATTTAGGGACTAACGATTTCTTCAACTGGACTTTTTGATGGAGCAATAACAGATCTAACGGAAAAAGGCAAGAAAAACCTATTACATGCTCAGGAAATCACTACTAAAATATAACCCCCCCATAAAACTCTGGCTAAAACTTTTTGATTCAATACTGAAACCAATATTACTGTATGGGAGTGAAGTTTGGGGAACTAAATTTAAAAATAAATTGGACACATGGGACAAAAGCCACCCCGAACTATTCCACTTGGAATTCTGCAAAAATATACTGGGTGTAAAACAGGAGTTGCCCTAACATAGCGTGTAGAGCAGAGTTGGGAAGATACCCACTCCTTCTAGACATACAAAAGAGAGCAGCAAAATTCTGGAACCATCTGCAAATAAGCAAACCAGACAGGCACCACCACACTGCTGCCCAACTGAGGGATGGACACCCAGAGAGAGACCCCTTCAACTACCTTGTCCAAAAACATGGGCTCAGCAAGAAAGACTTAAGCATTGCCTCAAAACTAAAACAGTTAAAAGAAAGCTGTATAGAAAATTACACTAACTGCTGGAAGAATCAAATGAAAGAATCCAGCAAGCTAAATGTATACAGAACATTAAAAAAAGGACTGCAAATTGGCACCATACTTAATCCAAATAAAAAATTATAAACAAAGAATTCTATTAACAAGTACAGGCTCAGCGACCATAGTCTTGCAGTAGAAAAGGGGCGACACAGACAATGCTGGGTGGCTCCCGAAGGGAGACTATGCGTCCACTGCAATATTAACGCTGTCGAAAATGAGCCTCATTTTCTGACGGAATGTACAAAATACCACAATATAAGAAGTGCATATTACAAACAATTTGAATACATCCACCCAGGTTTCATAAACCTAACGAACCAACAAAAACTACCATTCCTCCTGGGGGTAATAGAGACCTGTAACATTTTAGCCTCCGAATATGTGCAGTCCTGCCACATCCTCCGAGAGCAGGCCATACCACCAATAAACATAGGCCTGAACTCATAGTGTTTTTAAAAAAAAAAAAAAATTTTGTATCTAATCTTATCTGTCTATGTTTTTTCTTTACGTAATTATTATAATTGTAATGTTTTTTATTTAAGCTTTTTTATTTTATGTATTTTTATTTATTTTTTTTATTATTTAATTAACTTATCTGTTCCTGTATTACCATTGTTGTTATTATTGTTGTTATTATTATTGTTCTTATTGTTTAAGTGCTTTGGCAACAGTGTACCATACATTCATGCCAATAAAGCCATTGAAAATTGAAAAAAAAAAAAAATTGAATTGAAAGAGAGAGAGAGAGAGGGGAAGAAGAGAGAGAGAGAGAGAGAGAGAGAGAGAGGGGAGGAAGAGAGAGAGAGAGAGAGGGGAGGAAGAGAGAGAGAGAGAGAAGAAGAGAGAGAGAGAGGGGAGGAAGAGAGGAGAGAGAGAGAGAGAGAGGGGAGGAAGAGAGAGAGAGAGAGAGGGGAGGAAGAGAGAGAGAGAGGAAGAAGAGAGAGAGAGAGAGGGGAGGAAGA
>NC_045160.1:28089691-28092191 GCF_900700415.2 Clupea harengus | reverse complement strand
CACAGACACACACACACATATGTGCATGCACGCACACACACATACACACACACGCACGCGCACACACACACACACACACCACACACACACACACACGCATACAGCTTCCTCACTGATGAGCCTAATCGCCTTTTCTATGCTCTAACAAGGCAATCATGGACCTGTCACTCTCTGTATACAACCCCCCCCCCACACCTTACTGCACAAACACACACACACACACACACACACAGACCGACACACAGACATTCAGATTCAGAAAACCTCACAAACTTAGATACACATAATTGTAGTCACACAGCCACCATACACACACACACGCACACACCCACACACACACACACACACACAGACACCCTATCTGCTGTTGTCACACGTCTAATGATATTTTCCTCCAAACAAAAGCCTCATCACCCACTGTGTCCGCCCTGGCCGCCCGAGCGAGAGTGCCGGCATTAAGACAAAAACAGCCCAGATTCCTCGAGAAATGAAATCATCTCTTTCACCATTTGTCTGGAAACATCGATTAGGCAATTCTCTCCCTGTGGCAGGCTCCGAGGCAGATGTGTGTGTGTGTGTGTGTGTGTGTGTGTGTGTGTGTGTGTGTGTGTGTGTGTGTGTGTGTGTGTGTGTCTGTGTGTGTGTGTGTGTGTGTGTCTGTGGCAGGCTCCGAGGCAGATGATGTGACTCCATCTCGTGTCAGTCAAGCAAGTTGGGATGACTAAGTCACGCCAAAACATTGCCAACTTGTGCGTGGTATGTGTGCGTGACAGTGAGTGTGTGTGCGTGTGTGTGTGTGTGTGTGTGTGGTATGTGCGCGGTCTGGTGCAGCTGTTGAACAGGCTGGCATGCAGCTAAGACTCTTTACTGTGAGCGGAGACACACATATGATGTCCCTACTTATTATAAGACTCCTCAGAATGCTGTAGAAAGTTCCATTGAGTTGAATGGGTTCGCATGCCCGATATTTCCCGTTAATGATCCCTAAGGGTTAATGACCGCTGAAGATGAACAATGCCATCACTTCTGATTCACATCTTTTATGTAATTCCGCAAGTAGCTTGTTCAGTTATTGTAACAGAAATTCATTGTAGCTTAAACACAACTTACACACACACACACACATAAATAACTTGTTTCTGCATTTACACCCTTAGTTTGTGTGTGTGTGCGTGCATGTGTGTGTGTATGCTTGTGAGTGTGTGTCTGGGTGTGTGTGTCAAGAAGGAGGGAAAGATAGATACCCCCTTTCACACACACACACACACAGGAGTAAAACACACTCCATCTTAGACAGTACAAACATACAACAATCAGAGGTATTCATTTATAGACTCTCTTTACAGAGCCTGTTAAAGCCCTTAACACTCTTAACACACACCATAGATCTCTACCCAATCACACACTTGACAAGTCAAATAACCTCTTTCTCGCCCTCTCTCCCTCTCCCTCCCTTTCTCTCTCTCTCTCTCTCTCTTTCTCTCTCTCTCTCTCTCTCTCGTTCACACAGACACACACACAAAACAATAAAAACAAAGCGTGTGTGTGTGTGTGTGTGTGTGTGTGTGTGTGTATTAGTGTATGTGTGTGTGTGTGTGTGTGTGTGTGTGTATTAGTGTATGTGTGTGTGTGTGTGTGTGTGTGTGTGTGTGTATTAGTGTATGTATGTGTGTGTATGTGTGTGTTTGTGCATTAGAGTGTGTGTGTGTATTATTGTATGTATGTGTGTGTGTGTGTGTGTGTGTGTGTGTGTGTGTGTATTAGTGTATGTGTGTGTGTGTGTGTGTGTGTGTGTGTGTGTGTGTGTGTGTGTGTGTGTGTGTGTGTGTGTGTGTGTGTGTGTGTGTGTGTGTGTGTGTGTGTGTGTGTGAACTACATGTACATATGAGGGTCATTTAGATGATTTGTTACATTATGACTTTGCGTTTATTACATTATGAAGTGTTTTTTTTGGCTCATCAAAGCCCACTGTTTCAACATTTAAAAGTTCTTTATAAAAACCCCACTGTTCCCATATCACACTGGCAAGTGCAGTTAATTTCACATCACAGAGGAATTTAAATGAACTGTTTAAAGTGGGAAAAGTGCTGATCTTATGGAGGAGATTACAGCAGTGTGTGTCTGTGTGTGTGCGAGCAGTGTGTGTCTGTGTGTGCGGGAGCAGTGTTGTGTGTCTGTGTGTGCGGGAGCAGTGTTGTGTGTCTGTGTGTGTGTGAGCAGTGTGTGTCTGTGTGTGTGCAAGCAGTGTGGGTCTGTGTGTGTGCGAGCAGTGTGTGTCTGTGTGTGCGCGAGCAGTGTGTATCTGTGTGTGTGTGTGAGCAGTGTGTGTCTGTGTGTGTGCCCGAGCAGTGTGTGTCTGTGTGTGCGTGAGCAGTGTGTATCTGTGTGTGCACGAGCAGTGTGTGTCTGTGTGTGTCTGTGTGTGCGGGAGCAGTGTGTGTCTGTGTGTGCGAGCAGTGTGTGTCTGTGTGTGTGTGAGCGTGTAACTCTTGTTGCGGAG
>NC_045160.1:28082191-28084691 GCF_900700415.2 Clupea harengus | reverse complement strand
AGAGAAGAGGAGAAGGGATGAGGGGAGGAGAAGAGGAGAGGAGAGGAGAGGGGGATGAGGGGAGGAGAAGGAGAGGAGAGTGGGTGAGGGGAGGAGAATGAGAGGAGAGGGGGATGAGGGGAGGAGAAGGAGAAGAGGAGAAGGGGATGAGGGAGGAGAAGAGGAGAGGAGAGGGGATGAGGGGAGGAGAAGGAGAGGAGAGGGGGATGAGGGGAGGAGAAGGAGAGGAGAGGGGATGAGGGAGGAGAAGGAGAAGAGGAGAGGAGAGGGGGATGAGGGGAGGAGAAGGAGAGGAGAGGGGGATGAGGGGAGGAGAAGGAGAGGAGAGGGGATGAGGGGAGGAGAAGGAGAAGAGGAGAGGAGAGGGGATGAAGGGAGGGAGAAGGAGAAGAGGAGAGGAGGGGGATGAGGGAGGAGAAGGAGAGAGAGGGGATGAGGGGAGGAGAAGGAGAAGAGGAGAGGAGAGGGGGATGAAGGGAGGAGAAGGAGAAGAGGAGAGGAGAGGGGGATGAGGGAGGAGAAGGAGAGGACTGATCAGTGGTCAGTTAGAGACTGAAGCTCTGTGATCAGCTGGACATCTCTGTTTCTCTTCTCACCTTTTGATTCTCTCTCTTTCTCTTCATCTCCTCTCTCTTCCCCCTCTCTGTCTCTCTCTCTTTCTCTTCATCTCCTCTCTCTGTCCCTCTCTCTTTCTCCATTCCTCATCTTTCTCCCTTTCTCTACTCTTTTTACTCATTCTGTCATTTTTTCTCCTCCTCCACCCCTCCCCCTTCTCTCTCTCTGTCTCCATCTCTCTCACCCCTCTCTTTCTGCCTGTCTCCATCTCTCTCATCCCTCTCTTTCTGCCTGTCTCCATCTCTCATCCCTCTCTTTCTGCCTGTCTCCATCTCTCTCATCCCTCTCTTTCTGCCTGTCTCCATCTCTCTCATCCCTCTCTTTCTGCCTGTCTCCATCTCTCTCATCCCTCTCTTTCTGCCTGTCTCCATCTCTCCTTTTCTCTGTGTCTCCTGCTCTACACCTTGGTCCAGATGGCATTATCAGTGGTGGACACCTGTTGCAGAAAACAGAACTTTGTGTCTTTGATTGTGTGTGTGTAATTGTGTGTGCGGGTGTGTGTGTGTGTGTGTGTGTGTGTGTGTGTGTGTGTGCGTGTGCACGTGTGTGTGCGCGTGCGCGTGCGTGTGCGTGTTTGTGTGTGTGTGTGTGTGTGTGTGTGTGTGTGTGTGTGCGCGTGCGCGTGCGCGTGTGCGCGTGCGCCTGTGCGTGCGTGCGTGCGTGCGTGCGTGCGTGCGTGCGTGCGTGCGTGCGTGCGCGTGCGTGCGTGCGTGTGTGTGTGTGTGTGTGTGTGTGTGTGCGCGTGCGCGTGCGCGTGTGCGCGTGCGCCTGTGCGTGCGTGCGTGCGTGCGTGCGTGCGTGCGTGCGCGTGCGTGCGTGCGCGCGCGTGCGTGCGCGTGCGTGCGTGCGTGTGTGTGTGTGTGTGTGTGCTGCCTATAAGATAAGGCACAGAGGGTGAACAGAAAGGTGAGTGATGGAGGCGCTATGGTTTAAAATGACCTTCCTGTCACGTGACGTGTGAGATCTGGAATGGGCGGATATGTGCAGGTAGCAGAAGTGAATGGTGTGCTCGGGTAATTAGTCAAGGCAACAGTCTTTCTAATGGCCTGACAGGGGGACCACCACATGCTACAGCAGGGCTTTAGTGTGTCTTACTCACACACACACACACACACACACACACACACCCCACACCCACACCCACACCCCACACCCCCACACACACCCACACACCACACACCCACACACACATGACGCAAATGGGGACAGTTGAGCCCAGAACAGACTAACGACTTGTTCCCTGCACTGTGTGTGTGTGTGTATCTCTGTGTGTGAGTGTGCGTGTGTGTGTGTGTGTGTGTGTGTGTGTGTGTGTGTGTATCTAATAGTCAAACAGAGTTGAACAGGTGTGTACATCAAATTAGTTCAAACGCATCATCCATCAAACACACCCCATGGCAAAAGCACACACACACACACACACACACTTACTTACTAACAAGCAATAAAAGAAATACTGTAACTGCCACTACAGCGTGTTCAAATCTTCCACTGTAAGTCCCCATATATATATTTTAATGGTGGTTCATACAAACTTCTCCATTGAGGTCCGTCACCATTATCTAGCCTGAGATCGGCACGCCATGGAGTATCAGCTCCTGCATTAGGTTTGGACTAGTTTACCACCTTACCACCAGCTTTGCCATCTACTTCTTCTAGATACTGTAGCCTTAGCTATGCTCAAATGCACAGGAAGTACATGAATACCAGCTGATCTTCCACCCTCTGTGCTCTTAAGCGCGCAGGAAGTACATGAATACCAGCTGATCGCAATCGTAGTCGCAATCGAAATCGCAATCAGATTACACACATGAAGCTACCGCATGTAATGCTCTCCAGACTCCCACCACTCTAAGTTAGAAAGCCCTCAGCTAAAGGAGCCCTT
>NC_045160.1:28060624-28082095 GCF_900700415.2 Clupea harengus | reverse complement strand
TTAGCATGTTAAAAAACAGAGCTATCGGAGAAACCAGGTGGTTCATTTGCATATTCAAAGCCCCACAAAGTCTAAATAAGGCACATTTGTAGAGTTACAGTATATCCAAGCCATTTAAAGACTGACTGAATGACTGGGATGTTCAGCAGGTCCCACTGATCTCCTTGAAATATCCTGAGCCACAGCTGTGCCATCTCAGGTGCCTGATCACTGATGAGGTTGTCAAGGTTGTTCATCTCAGGGGACTGGTCACTGATGAGGTTGTCAAGGTTGTTGTCACCGTCAATGACGGCCAGGATCTGGGCCAAGGCAGATGCCACAGTGTCTTCCAGGTGAACCCAGAGCATGTGTCTAACAGGTGAAAATATCATAAAGTATTTGAGAAATAAACTTGCAGTCTTGTCTTGCAGAATACAACAGTGTGTGCGCTAGGAGAACATAAGGTTTCTAGGCGCTGCTAATAGGAAAGTTTATTCCAAATAGTCACCATGCTTCTTGTCTCATCATGTTACAGATCACATTATGTCCTGCATGACGTAGACATGACCATTTTTTTGTCGCTTTCGGTGTGAGCAAGAAGCATGGTGATAACCGCCCCAGGACTACTTCTGTCTTCCACACTTAGGGCCTCATTTACTAACAGGATTGCGCCCATTTCAGGCGTAAAATAGCAGGTAAAGACATAAAACCGTATTTACAAAGGCGGCGCACTTGAGTAAAAGCGCAGACTACCGCTGGGAGGGTATAAGGGAATGTGGGTGTTGCAAAGAGATGGGAGGAGTAGTGCGCCTAATTATGTATTAGTAACGAAACAAGAGGTGTTTTAGCATGACATATCAGCTGCTAAATGAAAACGATGTGCCTGCGAGAAATTTGAAAAATTCGAACATCAGAAATGTTTATTTTTTTTAATGTTTATATTTGATATATAATTTAATATAGGCATATACAAAATTGCCCCACCAGCTAGATGTTCAGCCACGTCTTACCCAGAATCGCAGCTCATTGTATGGTTTAAACCGTATTTTCACCCATAGTTCAAGCACACCGAGTACAGTGCTCGCCTTCTGCGTAGGAGTAACTCGTATCTATTCAAGAAAAGGACTTTTACTCGAAGTACACTAACTAAACAAAGTAAATTGTAGAGACAGAGCAGCATATTCATTTTACCTTCCATTTTGACGTTATAGCCTCTCGAGCGCAAGCTACCCCCAGTGCCATGGCAACCGAACACCTGAAAACTTCAGTTTCCCCTGTCCACGCTACAACTCCAGTTTTCAAATGTATCAGCCTAGGGCAGCGTTTCAGGAAAAGCATTAAAACACCGTTTTAAAGTAAGGGGTGTCGTGTATTCATACCAGACTATTTAACGGGATGCTATGGAGCAGTTCAGCTGGATATTAACTATCCTAGCTATCTCTAGCTTAGGGAACCATCTTAACCCCTGTATGGTATTCGGGTCTGTGGGACCCGTTTTAATTTTTTATCCTAACAAAAATAATATGATTCATTATTTTTTTCAAACTCAGACTCATTGGCTTTGGCTCATTTTCTGCGAAGAACATATATCAGACCAAATTTTCATTGACCGCACACCGTAACCCCCCCCCTACACATTTATATTACATCAAGGGTGTTCGGGTCCACTGGACCCGGGACAAATAAAAGTGTGGAATTGTAGGTCCTGTGTACCTAAAGTCTGTTCTCCTCCTGTCTGGGTCTGCTGTAAGTGTGTGTGTGTGTGTGTGTGTGTGTGTATGTGTGTGTGTGTGTTGTGTGCGTGTGTGTGTTTGCACGCACGTGTATGTGAGTGGGCCTGCTGTAAGTGTGTGTGTTTGTGTGTGTGCGTGCACGCTTATGTGTGTTTGTGTGTATGTGGGCCTTGTGTGTATGTAGGCTAAGTGTGTGTGTGTGTTTGAGTGAGTGTGTGAGTAAGTGTGAGTAAGAGTTTTGTGTTTCTGCCCCTGCCGCTGATGCCATTTAGGGGCCGCTGCCCCTTTAGACATTATATACCATCTAAACTTGCAAAATATGGTATAAAGATCTGGGCTGCCTGTGATGCGACTTCCTCATATGCTTGGAACTTACAAGGCTACATAGGGTAACCTGATGAGGACGCCCTGAGAAAAATCAAGGAATGAGAGTTGTCCTGGACATGGCTCAGGGACTCAGTGGACACAACATCACATGCTACAATTTCTTTTACATCGTACAAGCTGGGACAGGAGCTGACCATGGTGGGAATGATAAGAAAAAAACAGGTCTGAGCTCCCACCCCAACTGCTGCCTACAAAGAACAGGCCTGTCAACTCTTCCAAGTTTGAGTACACGGCTGACACAGCCCTGGTATCCTATGTGCCAAAGAACCGCAAGAATGTGATACTCATGAGTACACTGCACTGGGATGGGAGAATCTCTGGCCTGGAGCATCAAAAGCCAGAGATCATCATGGATTATAATGCCACAAAAGGAGGGGTGGACAACATAGACAAGCTGGTGTCTGCCTACAGCTGTAAAAGGAGGACCCTACGCTGGCCACTGGCGATTTTATTTACCATATTGGACATCATGGCGTACAACGCCTTTGTCACCTGGATGGCACTGAACCCGGAATGGAAGAGAGGGAAGCTCCAGAGGATAAGCCTTTTTCTCGAGGAACTGGGAAAGACACTGGTGAAACCTTAAATCCTGAGAAGACAACATGTTCCAAGAACCTCAGCCTCTGCAGCTACCATTAGGAGGATTCGGGAGGACAGTGCTGGTGCCCCATCCACCCATGTTGTGCTATGTAAACTGACCTGATTTCAAATGAAATTCACATAAATCAAATAGTTATGGAAAACCTTGCTTCATTTTTAAATGTGTTGAATTTTGTCCACTGATATCTTGATTATAATTGATTTTCTTGATTTTGTAAAAAAAAAAAAAAAACGGGTAGCACTTAAATTCATAAATGTGATATAACAAAGTTAAAGGGCAAATATTAACCATATTTGCTGTTCATATTGCTTCTAATTGGAATGAAGTAAATATCTGTTGAGTATTTTACCATCAAATTGTTTGATTGTGTTGAATTAAACACCCAAAAATCGAGCGGGTCCACCAGACCCACAACTACTTCTGAGTAACAAAAAAATGAACACCATACAAGGGTTAACAGTTTGCAGTTGCCTGTGTGTGATTAACTCATGTTAATATGTGTGAATATGAACTTGTGAACATAAACTCGTTAATATGAAGCTGCACAGGCACCCTGAGGGGTAACCATAGCAACCCAGAAACTCAATGTTTGCTGAAAAGTTAAATTTCCTAAAATCAGCTCACCAATAAAAGACAGTCTTTAATTCAAAGTGATCACTTTGGATTAGACACTCCTCCTGGAAGCAGCTCCTCACTGCTGCTCCGGCTTCTTGCTTGCTATCGCTTGCTTTTTTCACATTAATGTTACATTAATGCTACTTAGATACTGCCTGACTGCTCTATCCACTTTCAAGCTATTTCCTCGGCTCATACGGTGCCTCCCTGGAACTTAAATTATTTTCTACACCCCATCATAGCGTAGCTTAGCTTCAGTTAACCTAGCCTAGCTAAGCCACTCAGCCCCATGACACTCAAAGACTCTCCAGACTGTGTTAGCTGTCTCAACTTGAAAAAGAAGATCACAGAGTTGGAGGCTCTTGTTTCTGCCCTGTACCAGATCTATGATGGTGAGCAATTTCTGGACGGGATTGCTGCTCAGACAATCCTCACCGACAAACCTCGCTCTCAACCGGACTTGTCGCTATCTGATGAGCCATGGCCTGCTCTTGGCACTAATCCAAAGAGGCCTAGCGCCGCTTCTACCTCCAACGAAAAATGGATTAGCACCCAGGATAAGAAGTGAAAAAAGCGAGGCAGAAACTCTTCCGGAATCGCCTCTCCTCCTGTCCCGCTCGGAAATAGATTTGCACCACTGGGAACTCTCCAAGACGAACAACTCTCCACACCCAAGGCCAAAAGGCACAGGCGTGCTATCCGTGCTGCTAACAAGCATAAAGGGCCCGGATCCCCTATGCATCATGATGGTCCTCATCTGTTGCACCCGGGAGTCCCCCATTTCACCCCAAGCCCCTCTCGGACCACTCGGGGCACTACTCAAGCACTACAAACAACAGTACCACAGGACTAACACCACCAGCACTAGTGCCGAGGCTTCTCACAGCCCATTAGCACTCAGAGGAGCTAACGCTGCTAGCACCAGCCTTGAATCCATCGACGCAGGATCACAAATAGAAGCTGCTAGCATTGGCACAGAGGCTAACCATAGCCAAGCACGAGAGGCTATCATTGTTTACCCAAACAACCCAAGAACTGGCCCCATAACTACTGATAAAGCAATTGTGTGGAATGCAAACACAACGCCACAAATGGCCACTATCTTGGTTGGAGATGCCATGACAGAACATTGCACTTGCAAATGACACATGCAGATGACCCTGCCCCCTCCCCTGCAACAAAGTTTTGACATCTTTTTCACATGCAGATGCCATGTACTATAGTAAACAATGCAACTAATGGAGGCGGGAAGGAGCTCAGTGTTGCCAGATTGGAAATTGCGTATCATATCAAAGGCTCAAAATGATCGTATTTGGAGGATAATTATCATATCTGGCAACACTGGGAAGGTGGTCGACCAATGACAGTTCTCTCTACAGTCAGAGCTCGCGCAAGAAGGTGGAATGTAAAGGAGATACCCTTTTTAAAACTTGTAAGGACGTAATTACTTGTTTGTGAAAGACCCAGAGAAACACAAATATTCAACGAGGCAAAATCCCGGACAATTTTGGAATCCCTGCCGGAGGCATTTTTTAGGTCTCGAAAAGAGGACATGTCTGGGTAAAAGAGGACGTCTGGTCACCCTAGCAAAGACAGAAAATCTTTGCCTTAGCAACACATCTGTCGAGATACTGACGTCAGAGATAAAAAAATCCTCAACAATAAACCAAACAATCCCAAGATTATCATCCACACTGGCTCGTTTGATATCCTGCCCAAAAAAACTGGCAGCGAGATATTTAAAAAACATTTCACCCAGCTTCTGAACACACTAAGCAGATATCAAGATATATCTATCAGTGGACCGATTGCATGTTTTCGCAGAGGAAACAAAATCTTCAGTCGACTCCTATCTTTCAACACATGGCTGGCATCTGTCTGTCTTGCACACAAACAGAGATTTATTGACAATTTCAATGTTTTTTGGAATTGTGCAGACCATTTTCAAGCTGATGGACTCCACCCAAACCATAGAGGGTCTAGATTACTTACAGCAAACATCAGCCACGCGCTCTTGACGACCTCAATCAGCCAAAATCAAGCCTCACTCCCTATCCCTGCTGTGCCTAAGACTGACGCATCCCAAACCTCCTCCCATGGAACAGAACAGAACATTCAAACAGCCTCTTCCAAGGACACAGGCCCTGCACAGACCCTCACCACCCCAAGGAATTCCCCTGGGATAAACCACTTTGGACTCAGTGATATGGACTTTCAGCCCGAAGAAAATCAACAATAGGACAGCCACCATGCTATTTCATCAAACATACCGGTCATCATAAACAGCAAATGGCATGGTAAAATGTATGGTTATGAACCTGAAACTCGTCCTAGAAGGTTGAAAACTATCCATGTTCTTCCTACAAACATATCTCCCCCTGTTTTACCTGTTAATACCCCACAGATGAAACTGGCCCTTCTTAATGTCAGATCACTAAATAACAAAACCTTCCTAGTTAACGATCTGGTCGTGTCCGCCTGATTACAGCTTCCACCAAGTTTGTTGGAAATCAGAAAGAGGTGGAGGAGTCGCAGCTATTTTCTCATCTAAACAAAATGTTGTTTGTTCAAAATAACTGAGCTAGGTGAATTTACATCAATTGAATATCTTGCTATAGAGATCAAAACCGAATCAGTACTGTTTGTTATTATATATCGGCCACCCAAGCACTCGCCAATATTCATACAAAAATTCTCTGAACTATTATCACTATGTGTCACCAGATATGACAAAATAGTCCTGAATGGAGACCTAAATATCCACGTAAATAAAAAAGCAGACCCAAGAACTATTGACCTTTTAAATCTCCTCGACAGTTTCGATCTAACTCAACACATAACAGATCCAACACACCAGCACGGAAACACACTAGATCTAGTAATAACAACTGGACTAAACATCAATAATATTTCAATAACGGATCTACCCTTCTCTGACCATCATTGTATACTTTTTTTATGTGGAAATCATCTTAACAAAAACCACAAAAGAATTCTTAGTCCACAAAAGACATCTAGACAATGAAGCTACAGTGAGATTTTCTGAGCAGATTGCTCTATATGAGCCAACTAGTCATGACTGCTCTCTGAATGAAATGGTAGAGAACCTCAATGATGCACTATCATCTGTGTTAGTCTCTGTAGCCCCAATTAAAACAAAAAATAAATTTACAAGCAAGACCTCCCCATGGCTGAGAAATACAAATGTTAGTGAAAAAAAAAGAAAATGTCCAAGGCAGAGAGAAAATGGAGAAAAACAAAGACCACTATCCACCACGATATCTACAAAGATGCACTAAGGACCTATAACAAAACCATCCGTCTAGCAAGGAAAGATTATTTTTCCAACATTATTACAGAAAATGCCGGAAATTCCAGAGTTCTTTTCTCTACCATCGACCGGCTGCTAAACACTGTCCCTGCCCCCCCACTATCCTCAGCAGCTAAATGTGAAGAGCTTGCTCTGTTCTTCAAGAAGGAAATAACTTTGATCGGAGCTAACATCACTACTACTGGAGGTGAAATTGACATCAGTAGATCTTGCAATGTAACCATGAGCACTTTTACATGTATCACACTAAGTGAACTTTCCAAAACCGTCATTGAATGTAACTCTACAACCTCAGATATTGATCCTATTCCCACCACATTCTTTAAGCTAGTGTTTGATTGTGTTTTAGGTCCGGTCCTAGACATTATAAACATATCCCTTAGAACTGCCGTTTTCCCAGATCCCTTCAAAACAGCTGTTGTAAAGCCACTATTAAAGAAACCCAAACTGGATACCAGTACACTAGCAAACTATAGACCGATATCAAATCTTCCATTTATTAGTAAAGTACTGGAAAATATAGTATTAGTCCAATTAAATTAATTTCTCGAAGAAAATAACATCTTGGAAGTCATTCAGTCAGGTTTCAGAAAATATCACAGTACTGAAACCGCTCTCACCAAAATAATTAGGGCCCCTCAGACTAAACTCTGATGCAAATAAAGTCTCTATGCTTATCTTGTTAGATCTTAGTGCGGCATTGATCACAACATCCTAATCAATAGACTTGAAAAGCGTATTGGGTTATCTGACTGTGTATTGATCTGGATCAAAACATATCAGAGGAAGGAAGTTTTATGTTAGTCTAGGAGACCATATGTCTGAGAAACATGAAAGCTGCTACGGGGTTGCACAAGGGAGCTGCTTAGGTCTATTAATTTTTTCTCTTTATCTGTTACCACTCGGTGACATCATCAAAGAATGTAGTATAGATTTTCATAGCTACGCGGATGACACACAATTGTATATATCCGCTGAACCTAACGATGTGACAGCCATAAACTCCATTACCAACTGTTTATTGGCAATATACAAATGGATGAATGATAACTTTCTAAAATTAGATGAGGACAAAACTGAAGTCCTACTTATCGGCCCCAAATCAAAAAGAGAGATGCTAACGAAGAATCAAGGAGGTTTAACCCGCTGGATTAAACCTGAGGTGATAAGTCTCGGTGTCATCCTGGACTCAGATTTGAATTTTAACTCCCACATTAACAAAGTCACCAAAACAGCTTTCTTTCACCTCAGAAACATAGCAAAGGTGCGACCATTCATAAACCAAAATGATGCCGAGAAGCTAATTCATGCTTTCATATCAAGCCGGCTAGACTACTGTAATTCACTTTTTGCTGGTCTTCCCAAGAAAACAACTGAAAGACTCCAGCTCATTCAAAACTCTGCAGCTAGACTATTAACCAAAGCTAAAAGGAGAGAACACATTAGTCCTGTCCTAGCTTCTTTACACTAGCTTTCTGTTACCTTTAGAATTGACTTCAAGGTCCTCCTCCTCACATACAAAGCTCTAAATGGACAAGGACCTAGCTACATTGCTAACTCTCTTACTAACTACACACCAGCTAGAACACTGCGATCATCAGATACAGGTCTATTACAGAAGCAGTCATAAGAAGATCAGTGATGCGGCCTTAGTCAACTACGCCCCAAAACATTACCCATAAATATTAAGGAAGCAAACACGCTAGACACTTTCAAAAGGCATCTTTTTACCAAAGCATTTTATTAATTTTCTGTGGGGTTGATACTAACTGTAACTTTCACTATTTTCACTATTTCAGAAGGGTTTTATTACTTTTATTACTTTTATACCTTTTATCATTATTTTAGTAATCCAAGAAGCCTATCGAACATCAGGTTCTGATACGATGTTGATCATTATTTAACTCCATGTATTGCTCTTGCTGCTTGCTTTTATTGATTTTATGTAAAGCACTTTGAACTGCAACTCTTGTACGAAATGTGCTATATAAATAAAGTCTTACTTACTTACTTACAACTTTAAATGTGGATAGAAGGGCTAAGCGGAGAAATGTTTATGAGTTTCTATATTTACACGGGTTAGTTTGCTGTAACCTCGTTAACCAAAAGCTCTAATTCTATAATTTTAACTCATCATCCATGGTGGCAAGAACACGCAGGAGCCTTTCTTTCCTATTTTAGCAGCGCTCCATTAACACCAATGGGCGCCGTTAGGCGCTGATGATGCGACATGGTTCTTGTTTGATAAATACGATGCAAAATACTGTGCGCTATATGCGGTTTGGCAAAGGCTCTGATTGTGCTGCGGTCGCTATGTTAGTAAATGAGGCCGTTAATGTCTATCAAATGCCCGTTAAGTCATGCAAATGGCTAAAGCAGTTCAGAAAGGTCAAGCCATTGTAGATTTACCTGAAGGACCCTCCCTCAGCAACAAAGTGCCCCGACAAAGCTTGGGCAATGACCCAATTTTCCTTTTTCTCTTGCACTGAGAGGAGGCTGATGATTCTTCGCGTTAATATCCTGATGAAGGCTTCTGACACTACAGAGACATACGATTAATAACGATATTAGCAAAAATTTAAAACAAAAGAAAATGAAATAATGTATCCATAAATGACCCGCTTACCTTTATACTTTTCATGAAGTAAGCCGTGGAGAATTTCTATGCGCTTTGTTGCCCTGTGTGCATTATTTGCTTTGTCTTGCAGCTGCAAAATGCCCTTCTGCAGAGACTTCTTAATCAGAAACACCGTGTCTACCAGGGGGACCTACAATGCAACAGTTAGTAGTATAAATAAACGCTGACAATCTAATGAGTAAACTTGTATATGTAGCTCAAGATAAACTTGACTGTATCAGCACTTGCACTATCCTATAATAGTAATACGATTACCATCCCATCTTAGTAATACTATACTATAATCCCATCTATATTAATATGATTACCATCCTATCCTAGTAATACTATAACCCTATAATTGAAGTTGCGTGTGACACCATCTACTCCGTTATCGCTGGGCTCCAAACTCAACATCCTGAGGCCTTCATTGCAATTTCGGGGGACTTTAATCATGTTACCCTGGACTCAACTCTGCCTGCTTTTCACCAGTTTGTGTCTTGCCCAACAAGAAAGAACAGGACAATTGACCTAATGTATGCTAACGTGAGGGATGCATACAAAGCCACACCACTTCCTCCCTTAGGGAAATCCGATCACAATCTGGTTTTCCTACAACCCAAATATAAGTGCGAAGGCAACCAACCACCACACGCTCCTTCAGGAAATGGTCTCCTGAGGAAGAGGATGACCTCAGGGACTGCTTTGAGTCATCTGACTGGAGTGTGCTGCAGGACTCTTTTGGAGAGGACATTGAAGGGGTCACACACTGCACTACTGACTACCTGAACTTCTGTTTGGACATTGTCGCTCCCACTAAAACGGTGCGCTACTTCCCTAACAACAAGCCCTGGATTACCTCTAATGTAAAACATCTCCTCAACATGAAAAAGAGGGCATTCAAAGAGGGGGACCAGGCAGAGGGGAAGCGCGTACAGGGAGAGCTGAAGACCATGCTGAGAGAGGCAAAGGACTCATACAGAAGGAAGGTGGAGCAGAAGCTGCAGGAGAACAACATGAGAGAGGTGTGGGATGGCATGAAAACCATCACAGGCTGCAAGAAGAGCAGCAGCACTGTTGAGGGGGATGTGGTGAGGGCAAACCAGTTTAACCACTTCTACAACAGGTTTGACAACCCAGCTCCAGGTGTTAATGACTGTCTAACACCTATTCCTGCATCCCCCCCATCAGCTGCTGCTAACTGCTCACTGCATGCCACAACCACCCCACCCCTCCCCCCTGCTCTGACCACTGTGAGTGTGGCCCCACTCCCTCCAGCTTCCAGCCCTCTGCCACTCTCCACAGCTGCACCCCTCCCCCAGGTGACCACACAGAGCCCTCCCTCCCCCCCACCATCACGGCGAATCAGGTCACAGGAGAGCTGAGGAGACTGCGCCCCAGGAAAGCAGCCGGCCCTGATGGGGTCTGTCCAAGACTCCTCAAGTCATGCACTGTGGAACTGGGTGAGCCTCTGCAGCATCTCTTCAACCTGAGCCTCCAACTGGGGAAGGTGCCTGCTCTGTGGAAAACATCCTGCCTCATCCCCATCCCGAAGAAGCCGCACCCCAGTGAGCTGAATGACTTCAGGCCAGTTGCTTACATCACACATATCTAAGACCATGGAACGACTGCTGCTTCACATCCTTAGACCTCAGGTAAGCCATGCACTTGACCCGCTGCAGTTTGCCTACCAGGAGAATGTGGGCGTGGAAGTTGCTATCGTCTACCTTATGCACAGGGCACACTCTTATCTGGACAAGGGGAAAGGTGCTGTGAGAATCATGTTCTTTGATTTCTCCAGTGAGGATCTTGTTTACTAAGCAAAGAGCACTGGGTGAAAAAGACCAATTTTATGTATACATTTCTATCTTTATAATAAACGGGAACACCACCCAAAGAGAGCTCTTGCCTGGAAAAGGATAATTTGCTACGCGTTGGGAACACTTTGCCGTCCACACTGAGGCTTATAGGATAGCCTCCACAGCCAGGAACTGTAAGTTTTTGGAGGAGGTGTCCATCTTATTCAAAAATAGCATGGACACATGTTAATTTAGTATAATCATGATAACAATTATTATGACACTAGCATCAAACCTGTTCTTTTAGCGTTCTTTCTTGAGGATCAAAAGAGTCTTCCTCTGAAAATTCAAATTATAATGATAATGTTAGTATTCTTGTTTTCAGAAGGGAAAACATTCTACGTATGGAATATGATTACATTGGCACATACATGCATTAATGTAATTTTTCTTTGGACAATCAATTGGACTGGGGTGTAAATTATCATCCATAAATGCATAACAAAAGTCCATGATCAGGATTTCTAGTCAGTGTGCCATGTTGCTAGAATGAATGGGTAAAATTCTCCATATTTTTTGCTTGATTGTAAAATGGTTATTACCAAAGCATGAGGCAGAGCTCTCCTGCAGGATCTCCGAGACAGTCTTACTCTGTAGCTGGTATATGTCACCAGAAAACTCAAGGGTTGGAATCAGCTCATCCAAGTGTAGTGGCCTCCAATCATCTAAAAAAGTATGTTCTTATAGCTATTACAACATTGCAATTGTGACATACACACTTACCATACCATACAATTGTTGGGATGGCAAGTGATTACTAATGCAAATACAAATCTGAAAAGTGTTACACTTTCATTACTTCTTATGTAATTACCACTACATTAGTGTTAATAATAAAACATGTTGAATGCATCACCTCCAAAAGAGGCGATGTAGCCACATCCTCCTGAAATTCTTGGCAGTCTTGTAATGAGAACAACATCAAATAGAATTCCCTCCTTCATCATGGTCCTCAGGTGAGTTACACTATGTCTGAGGAGGACAAATGGGATGGAGGGGAAAATAGGAGATTATGATTTTGAATTCTTCTGAAGTCTTTTCCACAGCTACACACAATGTACAGTTTTTATCTGACTTTGAACACAGTTTAAGATTTGTTGAAATGTTGTTAGCTGCATGAAGTGACCTCATTCATTACAAAAATCGCAGGTATAGGAGAGTATAGTACAGAACCAGTATATGAGAGTATAGTATAGTACAGACTCAGTATATGAGAGTATATTATAGTGCAGATACAGTACATGAGAGTATAGTATAGTGCAGACTCAGTTTGGGAGAGTATAGTGCAGACACAGTATAGGAGAGTATAATATACTACATACACATTATACGAGAGTATAGTGCAGACACAGCATAGGAGAGTATAGTATAGTGAAGACACAGCATAGGAGAGTACAGTATTGTACAGAGAGTATAAGAGAAAATAGTGCAGACTAGTATAGAACAGACTCAGTATATGAGAGTATAGTACAGATAGAGTATAGGAGAGTATAGTGCAGACACAGTAAAAGAGAGTATAGTGCAGACACAGTATAGTGCAGGTCCTATACTATACTCTCCTATACTCTATCTGTACTATACTATGCTCTCATATACTGTAACAGACACATTATAGGAGAGTAACGTATTGTGAAGGCACAGTATATGAGAGTATAGTATAGTGAAGACACAGCATAGGAGAGTATAGTATTGTACAGTGAGTATAAGAGAGAATAGTGCAGACACAGTAGAGAGCAGATACAGTATATGAGAGTATAGTATAGTACATACTCAGTATATGAGAGTATAGTATAGTATAGTATAGTACAGACACAGTATAGGAGAGTATAGTATAGTGCAGACACAATACAGTGCAGACACAGTATAAGTGAGTAGTGCAGTTTCAGTATTAGTTTTAGTCTTTAAGGCCCCGTCACACCATGACGTTCTTGTCAACGTTCTATGATGTTAGAGGAAACGTTGGTAATCGTCCATGGTCGCTGGAATTGCGCCAGAAGAGCTTTGTGTGAAAGCTGGTGAACGCTGTAATCGTCGGTAATCGTCGGTGATCGGAGGAGAACGCTTGTCCAAAAAAAAAAGTTTTGAACATGCACAAAAGTTCTCATGGAGATCAGCGTTCTTCAACGTTTCATTTAAACGCTGGAGAACTTTCGTGGAACGTTTTATTAAATTTGCACGCGTTTGGCTATCATAGTCAGTCGTTGGGTAGGGTAGACTGAGTACAGTTGATGCACATCATTTGCTGGCGTGTGGGTTTTATGGTCAAACAGGTATAAAACGCTGGAAAATCATAGTGGATTCAGTTGATCTGAACAGTGAACATCATGCCGCCAAGACGACGAAAAGTTGTATGGGGGGCTTCTGCTACTAGCGCTGCTGCAAGTAAGAAGATGATAAATGCTGCTGAAAGTAAGAAGAATACAAAGCCTCTTTCACTAGCAATGTCTTCGGACGAAGATTTACTGTTATTATTACTGTGATTTACGAAATAACAGGAGTTATTCCTGGGGTTTTATTATTAAAATAAATGATTTAAATTTGACACTGAATTTGTGTTTCTCAATGTTTATTATTAGAAAACATCAACACATCCACACACATTGTCCATGTCACAAGAGTCTTCATATCATATCTATCTGCCATGGAACAGCACCAGCTATAACAGTGCTCAGCTATGTTCAAGTTCAATACATCTACTTCATGCTGGGCTCAAGCAAGCATACGTATATACCCTCCTTAGTCTTTCTGGATCCTCCATAGTGGGTGTTCTCTACGGTAGCCCAAAATCAACTGAACCCTAGGCCTACGTAAAAAGCATCAGTTTATATAGGGTAGACTGAGTACAGTTGAGACACCCATTTAAACCCATTGATGGTGACTGACCAAGGATTGAAAATACAGGCTATATCACAATCAAGCTGTATCAACTGTACCCAATCTCCCACCTTGCTTATTTAGACCCCAAGATAAATCATTCTTATTACTTTCATGTTTGAAAAGACACCCATTCATTTAGGACAGTTCTAATATCAAAAATATAAAAAAAAAATTTCATTTGCTTTGTTTGTTGTCTAACTTTGACTTCTAACCTGCTTATCGCGGGTACAGTCGAGACATTGTGTCTCAACTGTAACCTGCTTACCACCTCATGCTTTTCGCTAGATTATGCAATGACCTTGCATGACATGATAGCATGTCACGGTGGCTCAGTTGCTTGCACTGCTTGCACTGCAGCCTCACAGCAAGAAGGTCATGGGTTCGATTCCCGCATGGGGAGCTGTTGGCTCTGGGGGACAGGTCCTCCCCAGAGTGCACAGTGGGCTATCTCCCGGGCCTTTCTGTGTGGAGTTTGCATGTTCTCCCCATGTTCACAAGGGGTTTCCTACGCTAATAACCCCAACAGAAAAACATGCAAAAAGAACAGAACAATCCTGTCCGTCCCTGACCGAGACGGACGGTTCACTTGGTCCCCGGGCGCTGAGAAGCTGCCCACTGCTCCTGGAGGAGGGACGATCCGGGATGGGTTAAAGGCAGAGAAAAAAATCACGGCGACCTCAGGCCTGCGTGTGCATGTGTATAGTGTGTCCTGGTCGCCTCCATATATATATAACACGTGTGAGTTGTGCGTGCAATAAAAAACTGACTGCAGTCAGCCTTGTTTGTTTGTTTGGAATATGTAGATTTATAGTGCACAGAATAACGTTTGCAATGATGTAAGTTGCATTTGTTGATTACGTATGGTTAATAACATATTAATTGTAGAAGGGACATGATAAAATCAAGATCTTCCCTTGGTGAAAAAACTTTCGCCGATATCTTCGCACGAGAGATGGGTTAGGTGCTCAAATTTCTCGGGATCAAAGACGATGTTAGTAGGCATGTCCAAACTAAAAATCACGTCTCAGGATTGCTGCACACATAAGTTATTTCGGGTGCATCAACTGTACTCAGTCTACCCTACCCACATGCATGGACGTTCGGGAAACGCTAAATGACGCTCATTGGACGCCATATGACATTCGTTTGACGTCACACGCTGCGTGCGCTAGGGCTCCGTTCAGTGATCGTTGACAGGTCGCCAGTGAGTCGTTCACTGCAAGGCAAACGATTAATAACAACCAAGCAACGCTAGGGTAACGACTGACTAACGATAGCCAAACGCGTGCAACGTTAGTAAAACGTTCCACGAACGTTCTCCAGCGTTTAAATTAAACGTTGAAGAACGCTGGTCTCCATGAGAACTTCTGTGCATGTTCAAACATGTATTTTCGGACCAGCGTTCTCCGCCGATCACCGACGATTACCGACGATTACAGCGTTCACCAGCTTTCACACAACGCTCTTCTGGGGCTATAGCAGCGACCATGGACGATTACCAACGTTTCCTCTAACGTCATAGAAAGTTGACCAGAACGTTATGGTGTGATGGGGCCTTTAGCTAGTTAGCTAGCTAAGGACACTTTATAACCTTAAACGATTTAAATGAAAGAGTTCAAATGCATGAAATGATAGCTAGTTATCTAGCTGATTTATAGTATCCTCGATTTAACTCTTACAATTATAATAGGAAAAGGTAGAAACCCTCAGGGTGTCTGTGCAACTTCGTAAGAGTTCATATTCACGAGTGCCCTAATCACACATATTAACATGAGTTCATCACAAGCTAGCAGCTGCCAACTGTATGTAGCTACCTTACCTATGTGTGTGTAAAGAATGCTGATATGAAAAAGAACCCGTAGTCAATGTGCAAGCTGCCAATTTAATGATGATTTAAGGTACTGTATTGGGTTTATATATTTGTAAATCTGACTCTGAAAGAGTCAGTGCCTCACCAGCAACAAACCTCACCACACGTTACTGTTCCAAGTAATTACAAATAGTACTCTTTGGAATTTTCCGCCATGATACCAGGTGAGGGGCGTGTACTTAAAGAGGTACAGCGGGAGATAGACTAGACTTTTTTTATAAAAATGTTTATATTATTTTTATTTCACTTAACGAAAAAAAAAAATCAGACCTCGTTTTCGTTAACTGTAATAACCTTGGTGCAGACACTGTATAGGAGAGTATAGTAGAGTTTAGATTCAGTATAGCAGAGTATAGTATATTTTAGACACAGTATGGGAGTGACAAGCAAGCTAAATATAATTTATATTCCTTTCTTATTTAACATACACAACATATTTGTAGAAACATAGTTGTAGAAACATGATGAACCAATGATTAAGATTATTTTGCTTCAACATTTAAAGCCTGGCACTGGATTTAACTGAAAATGTTACCTGGCGATTACAAGAGACCTGCATTTATTTAAACAATGGAAGATTTGTAAAATTACACGTTATATTGTACTTTTCTGCTGTAGTATTATGTGTTGAGTTAAAATTAACATTATCAAGCTTAATTTCAGTTCCTCATTAAATCAGCTAACTTGACCTTACTTTAAAAACTGCAAGTCCCAGAATGCACCACTAGCAGGCCAGTGCAGGCTGCTCATTACTTTAAGTTGGAACCCCATGTGAATGGAAAGCCTCTCAGCAAACATTTCAGCAGAGAGAGAGCCAAACAAAGGATCTACTCGTGGTACAACCAAAGAAGCCACTGGTACAGTAACTTATTGAGTTTCTTTTGTGAGATTATTTGTTGCTGGAAGTGCTGCTATAGTCATTGATGGTTGATGAATTGTGTGATTTGTGTAAATGATAACAACCAAGCAGCACACAGCATACAGGCAGCATGCACATCAGTTTGCTGCATGCATATGAGTTTGGCTTTTTGTTTGAGTGTATTTTGTTTATTGTTAAATTTATAATGATGTTTGAAGTGCTTTCTTAAAAACACCAATGATGAATACTGTTTGCAGTGATTAGACAATCTCTTAGTCATTAGTTGGGTTGATTGCTTCAGCAATTCCACCTGTTGAAAGCTTGGTACTTGGTACTGAAATAGTTTGAAGTTTATTTGAATGTTTTTTATAACTTGTGCTTTTTGTGTTTTTAAGGTTTTCAACCTAATGCACCAACCAGTCAACAAATACAAATAAAAATTAAGCTGTGTTGGAAAGAGTTGTCCCGTGCGTCCTTTGGGGTTCATGTACCAGGCCATTTCAAGTTGGGCCAGAGAGTTAGAGAAAAACCCTAGGAACTTGACATTATGTGCGCAAGTATGTCAGGAATTATTTTCTCAGATATATATATATTTATCAGATGCTGCATTGGTATATGAAGGAGTGTCCAAACAATCCTGTCAATTTGAATTGTAAAAATAGAATAGAATACCAAGCACGTGCATGGTTTCACGATCGCAGTTTATAAACTCTTCAAAGACAAAGTAACCCCAGGAGCGCTATCATGGAAAAGCTACTAGTGAGCTCATTTTTCTTGCAAGTAACACATTTCTTGATATCGGTAAAATTCCAAGCATCACCTTTGTTACATGACTACGAAAAAGTGAATCACAAAGGAGGCCCACAGATGTTCTTTAGAACGTTCTTTTTACAACATTTTATCACTGTGTTGTGTTTAACTTACCTTACACAAAAGAGGACTCGCTGACTTTGTTTTGGGCATTCAAAGTAAGACTGCAATAACACCAGCTTGCGTGCTCCCGTATCAGTTGTCAGGAAGTCTCTAGAAAAAGATGAATATAAAATCTTACTTGGCTGTGATCACTATGATACAACTGAATCTTTGTACACTAAATGTATTTGAAAGGGACCTACCTCAGGGTCTGAGAAAATGACTGCTCTGTGTAAAATTCATTGAGCAGGTAGAGGCAAGAATCATCCTCTCCAATGCTAAGATGGCTGTTGATTTGCTCCACATCTCTTTTGTTGAGGAGACGGGAAAATGTGGACACCTGTAACCAAATAATGTAGTATTGGTTAATCATTATTTGCCATTAAGATAATCACTGTGCTGTTGCTTGATTACATGCAATGTGCATAAATATAAAGGCAAACCTCAAGATTGAGTCCTCTTGGATCCTCTTCTCTGTATTCCTTCAAGGTCTTCACCATGTTGCCATGAGGCTGTTTGACAAAATATCGCTCTAGTAAGGCGTCATGAACTGCCAAACTATGCTTTGCTCTTAACAGTGAGTCAGGAGTTGCACACTGAATTAGCTTTTCCTTGGCCAAGTCAAGAATTTCTTTTCTGTCTGCAGCATCCAGTTCCTGAGACACAATGTCTGGACAGCACTGCAAAAGCACAGATGCACATGTGTCTTCAGTGTATCCTACGATGGTGTCATGCTTTTTCCTTGAGATGTCCGTCGCTTCTTCTGAGTGATCCATTCCAGTTGTCACAAGAGTCTTTAACCAGTTCTCCAGTTCATTTTGCATTTTCTTAGCAGAGGGTGGGAGGATGTTGCTGATCTCCAGACAGTGTTTCTCCAGACGGTTCAGAAGTGGAGTAGGGAACTGTTCATACACTGTGCTCTTCTCTTCAATGACAATGAGGCGGAATTCATCCTTTACTCTGCATTTGACACGATGGGAACCAAGCCCAAGGTCCACATAGTAACTCCCCCCTAACTTGACGTAGCACTGATTCAGGGCATCATAGAGACTCTCGTAGAGACTCTGGATATTCAGCAGAATGACTGCCCTTCCTGTCTCCATACATGTCTTCACTCTGTTCACAGTTCGGCAGATTTGGGAATATTCTTCATCGTGTGGGAAACCTGACCCAAAGATGACCTCAGTGTTGTCTTCATTGATAATTCCCTGCAGTTTCAGAATTTGTAGGGCAGCATGGTTTGTTGTTGGTAGGAGAAGATACCTAGATGTAAATCCTGATGTTCCCTTTTTCAAGTTTTCTCTGAGCAATGAAGTTGTGTCACATTTCTCAGTTTTATCATGAAAAACATCCACAAATATTTTAAGAATATCAATGGAATCAAATCCTCCAAAATTTCGCTGAATAGCTTTGGTAAGATCCTCATTTGAAAGTCTTCCATCTGTCTCCATGGCATATGACACAATTAGCTTTACAAGACTGTAAAAGTCCCGGAGTCCAAAGAATTCACTGAACTGTTTCTGTTCATCAAGCACTTTCTGGTAAAACTCAGTCAGTTGAGGAATCAGTGTCTCCATTTTAGAGGCTATGTGCTCCTCGTCATTGGGACATATAGCAAGAGCTGTCTTCTCCAACTCTTCAAGCAATGGGGATGTTCTCAGGACCATAATTCCTCTGTTCATTTTTGCTGGATCCAGTGACCAATTGGAAATCCCAATGAATGCAACCTTTTTGAAGTCTTCAGGCTGCTCATCATCAATGCAACCAAATTCCAAAAGTGGGTGCAGTGTTTTTAAAGGCATCTTTGGGGAGTCTTCCGCCAATCCAATTTCGTCAAGGACAACCACAGAGACATATTCATCAAGGTTCTTGTCTTTTTGGAACTGTGCACACTGTCTGAACACAGAGATGATGCCATCAGGGGAGGAGTGAGGGCTGCATTGAAAAGAAACGAGCTGGGCTTTTTTGAAGCCTTTGAAGAGTTCTCTTTGGGAGCTTTTCCCCTGCATTGCATGGGCAGCAATCGTTTTGGACAATGATTTAGAGCTCCCAGGTTTTCCAACAAGGAATAATGGAATTCTCAAATTCATGGATACAACCATCATGAACACGTTTTCCTTCAGGGCGTCATTCTTTGCCACTGAAGCTGGACAGTCCACATGGTCAATGAACACTTTTTTGCATGACTCTATCTCTGTCCTGATAACCTCGGAGGTCAAAGACAGCGCTTCCGCAACCCTTTCCAGGTATGCATTACGGTGTTCTAGAGATGCCATGTAGCAGACTCCAACTGCAAGGATGAGGGATCGAACCAACTCAGGAACACCTCTATTGCTACCATGTTTGTCAATTTCAGGAAGTGTGTCAATTTCAGGAAATAACGTGCCCCTGTGCTGATAAAACCACATGACTGTTTTCATGCAACGCTCAATGTCTCGAAGACTGACCATCCTACATTCATCGGTAAGCCCAACCATGTACATCTGAGAAGCAGAGATAACCTTTGTGAACAAGTGCTCTTGTTCTGTTGGAAGTTTTTCTCTTCTGAAGAATGTTTTCACCATCTGTTGGATGTACAGTTCTTGGGTCTTCTCGTTTAATTTTCCAAAGTCCCACACAAGTGGTGAAAGACTTGGAGGTAAAGGCTGAACTCTGTAGACCAGTTGTCTCATTGGAATTTGTCCTAGTTTCTCTTTTGTATTTTCAGACTTGACTCGGTACCCCAGTCCAGCTTTCTCCAGTTGCTCAATAGCTTCCTGCGAGTGCTTCCTGTAGGGATTGCATGCCGCAATGACTTTTAGACGACATGTTTCCATCTGTTCACCGTTTACAGATTTGTCACAGATCACTTCCTTTATTGCATTTATGGCTTCTGTTGTGTTTGCCTCATCAAAGAACAGAATAGTGTCCATTCCTTGAGTCTCATTCTGTTTTGAAATGTCAACAGCCTCTTGGACTTTCCTGTAAATTGTCTCTGATGTCGTTCCTCCATGGACCCTCACCACAATCATGTTTTGTCTCAGCAGATCACACATGAACTGCACCAGCCGAGTCTTCCCACATCCAGTTTCACCCATGATGATGACAGGGATGTCAGATTCAAATCGCAGATGAATGGCAAGGATTTTCATCACGTTATCAAGTGTCAGCTGATATGTGTCATCTGGATCTGTGATGTTGTTGATGCCTAGAACTCTACTTATGATGTCCAGCTGTTCCATCCGGGGAAGCTTCTCAAAATCGATATTAAATGGAACCTTTTGTGTTTGCAACTGCTGAAAAAGCCTTCTGTCAATGACCTTCTCCTCTACAGTCTTTCCAGTGCGAGCATCAATGGCATTCAAGTTGTGAATGTGGAACCCTAGGAACGTCATGGATGTGTTGTCAGCATTAAACATGATGTAAGGGTGAGCTGCCTGTTCCCAACATCTTCTGAGCTGAAATTCTTTTAGAGCAGCATCTTCATCTGGGTTCATGTCTTTTTCATCACTTTCGTCACTTATCTTCAGTGATCGCATGGAGAAATCCTTGGACATTGTGATCATGAATTTTACAACAAATTTCTTAAAGCCAGTCAGGTCTTGACTTAAGATGACATCGCAGAAAATTGACTTCTCACATTTCTTTAACTGCATGTTGAGGAAGTGTGTGAAGTTTCTGAGTTCTCCCCAGGAGGGAGTTCTGTTGTCACAGTAACGCATAAGGCATTCTAACCACTCCTTTGGGGAATCTTCACAAGTTCCAGGTTTGAATGAAAAACCTTCCAGCTGTATCTGATCATATCTTTTGAAGTATTGATATGTTCGCTGGAAGGCTTCACTGGAAAATTCT
>NC_045160.1:28018134-28060598 GCF_900700415.2 Clupea harengus | reverse complement strand
CCTGATGTTTATTTTGAGCAACAACTGACTTTCCCCATGTTTGCATTTAGTCTACCACTTGACAGGTTGACAAGAGAGCCTATTTTGCATTAACAAGCAGTTTAAACTGCACCTAATAAGATGATCATGATGCTATTATGTTTACTTCCATGTGACATTGACAGGTATGGCTGCTGTGGGAATTCCCCAACCAATAGCACAAGGAATTGTAACATCTCCTGTTCATAACTCAAAAAAAGAATATAACAATTCTTTATGTAGTGCATATCTAACATGAGTCCAAGGTACTTTAAAGTTTAAGCATTGAGTGTCTGAGGAATGGTGTTTTAAAGGATGTCAGACAAAGGGACCTTGACACACAGAAAGCAAAAACAAAGAAAGACTGGAGACTGTTCAGAGTGCAAAGTCTGAAAGTAGAATACCTAGTGTAATCCTACTTCATGCTATATAATACATAGCCTACTAAGACTGAGCTCTGCAAACTGAAACTTTATGCATCCAGATATCGGTTTTCAGTATCAGTACTCCGTATCAGTATGGTTAAGGTGCAGTGGTCAGTGTGAAAAAGGTTGGCCCCGCCTCGATTCCCGATCCCTCAGTTTATCCGTGTGTCACTTTAAAAAAAAGTCTGTTAAATTCTAGTTCTAAACCTTTATCAAAAATAGAACAATTAAGAGAAAGGCGTTGCGTTTGGATGTGCTGTACAAACTGGGGCAAAGTAGCAAACATTATTGCATTAGCAATACAGCTAAGGCCATATAGTACGTCCACAATCTGTAGCTATCTGTGCGATATACCTTAACTTCATGTGGAAGATAGAGCCAATAATAACTACTTACTAACCGAGAGTGAGGTCATGCCGGGAAATATAAAACTGCGAGGTTGATAGGCCAAAGCCGAAGTTTGATATTTCCCGGCATGACCGAACGAAACCGACCACAGGGCTGAAATGGCTTTAATTTACAGTAAAAACACAAGTGATTCAAACTACAGTTTCTAGTCTTCATCATCACTTTCAATAGAAAATCTTGGCTTCATCTGAATTTCCTCATGGCTGTTGATGTTTTAATTTTCGTCTGGATAGTAAAACTCAGACTGATCGCTTTCGCTCATTTTGAAAATGTCGTCAGAGGGCAATACGGATCCGTATTGACTGATGAGGAGGGCAATACGCGCCTTGCATGACTACGCATTTGCCAATCAGAACGCTCGTACTGTCGGCAACAGAGACAACATACACATGCATTTTACTGAACATAATTGAATGAAACCCCATTCTCTCATAAGGATTATCTTTTATAAACCGGAACGGGCAAAAATGCTAACCCGGCTCATACAAAATGACGAAGGTCACTTCCACACTCTATGGTGCAAAGAACTGATCTGGTGGTCTTAGTCACCAAAGCCAAAAGGACTGTGAATCATGTGTTCCACAGTCCCATTGAGCAAATTTTAACTGACAGAGTATGAGAGTCAGCTGATCTTCCTTCACTGTTTTAAAAGAGAGAGTTGTTGGAGAAAACAGTGGCAAGTCCACTAAGCGCTGATTGGTGGAGTGGCTGTCAGTCATTGTTTTGGCGATAAATTAAATGGCAACACCAAACTCCACATTGAGCCTAAATTATCAGCAGCAGTTACAGATTTGAAGGTCTCCAGATGTGACTACAAAGAACTGTCAATCTTTAGCATGCATGACCAATGCACCCCACCAGCTATTGGGGGAGAATATCACATAACACCAGCTTGGCCAGTTTCTATTCATTATATTTCCTAAGGTTCAATTCCCAGCCAAAGGTATTTTCTCAATCCAGTCAGATTTCCTCCAATATTAGAAATGTGTGCTTTACATTAGCCCCGTTTACACTGTGGGCCAAACTTGGTGCTTGATCTTAGTTCCTGGCCCAGAGGTTGTTTACACTGTACTGTACTGAGCTAGCCTTAAACAGGGCTTAACCAGGAATTCAAGCTCTAGCAACAACCGTAGGTCAACAATTAGATTACCAGCAACGCAATTCAAACACTGGTGCATTAGAAAGCTAATCTATCCGCCAAGCTAGCAGATGGGTATTTCTGTACCTAAACAATAGCTAGCTGGTGCTACTATTAGCTAGCTAGCTATTTATTGTGTTGTGGAAAGAGGTTGTGGAAAGAGGTTGTGGAAAGAGTCTTTCTCTTGCGTTTCCTTAGTATAAGAATAGCCTCAGCAGCTGTCTGAATAGGATTTAAGGGGAAGCTTTTTGGTATAATTGGAGTATTCTTAGGTGATCCATACCTGAGCCTGTATTCAGAAAGCATTTTTACCTTACCACTGATTTGTTCTTCCTTTCTCAACAAGGTCTCTGCCTTTAATTTAATTGATATATTACATCAATTAATGGGTTAAAAAGGCTTGACCCTATTGACACTGTAGTCCAATTTTCTTTAAAATTGTGTGATCGGCAGAATCTTTAGATCATTAAGATCATTAAAATTCCTTAGTCTTTGTGTGTGATTTCAAATATGAATTGAAGTTTTGTTTTGATTTATTTTCCAGATTTTGGAGCACATCATCAATGTTGGTAGATACTTCCTTGAACTCTGTGATGCTGGTCATGTTCTTTTTAAAGACTGGGAGATGACTGCCTACTGTGATTGTGATCGTGAAACTAAAATCTGGGTGAACTTTGGAATCACCAATGTGAAGATCAAAGGACATAGACCTCTGCTGGAGGAGCTGAAGGGACTCCATGAAAGCATGAGGTCTTGCCTCTCAGAGTGGCTAAAGTATGTGGAGACAAAAAGGAATAGATACTATTCCCTGAATCATTTCACAGCCAAGCAGCTGGTGACTCTGTGCTGCTCCATGGCAGAAGTACAGCACCAAGATAAGATTAGTGCAAGTCTGCTCAACATGTTGTCCATCATGAAGGAGGATATCACAGACGAAGATGTGAAGCATGCCCTTACCAACGCACTCCAGACCCCTGTGGAAGATAGTGAAACACAAGGTTCTGCACAGCTCAAGAAGTTCCTTTACGTCTATCCAGATCACATGGAGTATTTTAGAGAGTTTGGATTCCCTGAGGAAGTGATCAAGGCAGCAATAATGTATTGTGAACAGCAAGCACATGAGGGAGAGAGAAGTTCAGAAAACATTGATGAATATCGAGATTGTGTGATGGAACATATTGATGAGCATCAATATGACAACGACTGGGTCCAAGAATGGTGTAAAACGTATGAGAACGCAAGAGATGCCGTGCTTCATACATCTGATCAAATATCATCTTTTACCATGACAGAGGATGAGATTTCAACAATGTTTGAAAACCTAACCCACTCTGATGAGAAGATTGTGATGCTTTGGAGGACATATCACAACAAACTCTCAGGATTTGTGTCAGACAAATTTGTGGATTTAGATGTGCTGGGAGAAACAATACAACATGTTGATCATTCTACTACATCCACAGTGCAAAGAAAAATACCTTTGGATTTGGAAGCTGGAAAACCAAATCTCATTTCCTGTAAAGATGTTGAGATGGCGCCACTTTGCCTGTCGGTATACCAAGATGAAACGCAACCTCTGCCAAGTTACGATGAGATCCTGATCTGTACTCCAGAGACAACAGCAGAGGAGGTGGAGCTGATCCTCCGAAGAGCTCTGCTGTCTGGCAGCAGACACGAGAAGATCTACAGTTTGTTAAATGCAGACAAACTCAATCATGAGGTTTCAAGAAAACTGGAGTCTATATTCTACAAACTATCAAAAACTCAAGACAACTCAGCCAGAGAAAATTACAGGTTGATCATCTGTTATGATTCACAAGCCAATCATAGTTATGTTGCTACTGCCTTTGACAATTACAAAAGAACACTTCCTGAGAACCCAAACCGTAATCAAGAGATTAAACAGTACCTCAAGTCTCAACTCAAAATGGCCTCTGGGGCTGGAAATGGATTTGGAAAATTACACCAGTTTCAGCGATTTCCACAGAGGACCAAACTTGTCTTCTCGGAGCATGCTGGCATGGGTAAGAGTTTTGCTCAATCATAATGAAGACATCGTCTATGGTAAATGCATGTTACAATTTTCATTTAAATGGAAAAGCAATGTTGGGAAATGGCATTTATCAAATACTGTTGACAATCAAACCCCTGAAAACAACTGCCACCAAGTTGTAATCCATAGAATCTACAGTTACCTCTGTACAAGTACTGATGATGGGATGTACAAGCTAAAAACCGGCCAATTGCAAACGAAATACAAGTAAAAACAAAAACTTTTCTTAGACAAAAGGACAACACGTCGACAACTAACAAATTGAAATACAGAGCTTTCTTAACATTCTTGACAAAGTGTTCAGACATATACAGTATATCAGCAGTCTGGGAGTATTTTGTTATGAATTAGGGAGACATCAGGTTGAGTATAAAATCTATACACTTAATGTGAATGTGAAAAATTAGATTAATCTGTATTTTTTTGTATGCTTTTTTTTTCTATCATTGATTAATCAATATTGTTTTGACAATCCTAACATACATCCTTACATATATCCTTACACCAGGGGCGGACTGGCCATCGGGGATACCGGGGGAATCCCCGGTGGGCCGACGGGGTTGGGATTGTCCAAAATACCGGCCCACCGTTTTCTCCTACCGGCCCACCCTCTTTAATCGCCGGTCTAATTAACAGATTTCCCAATTACACAGAACACGTATAGTTTGCTCTAAGAACTTTACTGAAGTGGTAGCACTGACTGAGTTTTATACTCCTCCTTGCAATCTGTATTCACACTCATGGTGCCTATTTTTCGAAAATCTTCTGAAGTGTGTTCTTACGGACTTCGGAAGTTTAACGTAAGAAAAGATCTCCACCTTATTAATGAACGCCCGAAAATGGGTTCTTACACAGCCAAAGTGTTCTCAGCTGTGCGGATTGAGGATGAGGATTCTTATATTTGGATTTGCATACATACACGCCCAGCCAGGGCACGCAACCGTAGTGAAGTGTGCAGTCAGCCCTAGCCTGATTGAAAACTCTGGGTACAAATTTACGGCTGTTATTTCGCGTTCTGATATTCTGGTCTAAATTCAAAACGAATCCCACATGAGAAAACTTTCATGAATGCCCTAAAACATCAGTATTCAAAAGAAAGCTTTACTCATCTAATCTCTTCCCTCAGTCTAACTTTGTTTTGTGTTATTAAATGTCAATCACTCTAGCCTACATTTTATTTAATTTATTTTAATTATTTGTGGCCTTTCCTGTTATTGTGTATGTAAAGCACATTGACTTCCATAAATAAATAAATTAAAAAAAGTTGCCTTGCCTTACCTACTCAACACTTGCGTCACTCGCTAGCAGACAAAGTTGTTTTTGAGAGTGAGAGCATGTCATCGGCACCAAAACGCAAAGGTGGCAGGGAGAAAAAAAAAAGATGTCTGGAGGAAGGTGCATCAAAATATGCAAAAATATCTGATTTATTTGGGAAACCACCGACTGTTGACAGTGATAAGAAGGTAAGTTACGTTAGGTAGATAAATGTCCAAAATTGAGACCGTTATGATCTGGTAAAATAAGCAAGCTGGCGCTGTTGTCATCATTGAGATTATCTATTTAACATGTTAGACGTAGTTACTTGCTTACAATAGATGAGCAAGCTATCCATGGTGGTAGTTGTAAAGAGGGAAATCTCATCATTTCTAATAACTTAAGTTAACCAGCTAGCTTGTTATGCTAAAATCACCGTGTTACACACAACACTTACATTGTAAACAATGTTAATATGTTATCTAGATTGATGATTCTGCTGCTAGAAGCAGCAGCCAGGGGCCCCAGAGCCAAGATAAGACCCAGGGTACAATGTACACCTAAGTAAATAGTGTATTTCAATTCAGCACATGTATTTAAAGTATATTTATCTAATATATTTTATCTACACTTTGAGTGTACTAACCAATAGTGGACAAAAAAGTATACTTAGTACACTTAAATGTAATGTACTTAAGTGTAGTTTTTTTTTCACCTGGGGCACTAATACTAAATACTACCATAGTTTGCTGATAGTGTTGTGTCAATGGTTTAACATACTTACATAATAATCCCTATTTACCACTCATGTAGGCTGAAGATGACAGTGACTTTGACATATTCCTTAAGGCTTTGTAGTTATACCGTACGTACAGTATAACCATCTGATACTAGCCCAGAGTTAAGCATATTCATCTAGCAAACTATACCTACCTTGGAGTGTTACAATATGCCGGTATCATTTTATTCCATGTGTCCATCCAGGCAAATTGGTGGATCCAAATATTATTAAAAAACAAACATATATGATGTAATTACTTTGTAATCATCCAAAATAATGTTAAGTATATGAGTATTTTTCCAAGTAGGCCACTGACTGGTCGATACGTGTGATGCATTGAGTGGGCAGCGCGCCGTGTACTGACTGGGCAGCGCGCCGTGTACTGACTGGACAGCGCGGCGTGTACTGACTGGGCAGCGCGGCGTGTACTGACTGGGCAACGCGCCGTGTACTGACTGGGCAGCGCGCCGTGTACTGACTGGGCAACACGCTGTGTACTGACTGGGCCGGTCTGACAGTAACTCCCGGGCCACTTTTTTCCCCCAGTCCGCCCCTGCCTTACACACACATATATATATATATATATATATATATATATATATATATATATATAATATATTTGTTTTATATGTATGTATGTGTGTATGTAAGGATATTCAAAACAAAGCATCATTATAATATATATATATGTAGAGACACACATACACCAACCTTTGGGAATTTGTATGTTATCTGAGTCTGTAATTGAATCTGTTCATGTGTCTCCATTAATTGTGTTGTAAATTAATTGTCATTGATGTTTTCCAAGGAAAATCACTTTACGTGAAAAGCCTTATAAATGCATCGATGAAAGAACTGAAAGAGGAAGGCTTCACCCATAAAACCATCCGGCTCAGTGAATCACAGCTGAGACCAGAACACATCATCCAGCAGTTTCAGTTGTATGAGGACAAGCCCACTGACACAGTGCCCAGGATCTTCCACTTTGATGTCCCCCCGGTGGTAAGTGTGAGCTTTGTCTGTACTGTATTGTTTTTTTATTGGATTTTTAAATGCTCAATCTAGCATGCCAAAGTGACACTGACAAATGTTTGACAATGATATTATAGCATAATAGCACAAGGAATTGAGCACCTTTTTCTGTGTAAAACAAAGAAAAAAATAACTTATTAAAAATCAGGCTAATAAAGAAGGATTTTTTATTGTATTTCCAGGTATCCAAGGGTCTTTACTCATTCCTGCTCCAGCTGTTTGTGCTGAGATGCTTCCAGAGCCCAGATGGATCCATGTGGAGGTGCAATAACTCCCACGCGTACTTGGTGGAATACACAAAACGAACAAACAGAGAATGTGATCGACAAAACTCTGAGGTAAACTAATGCTAGTGACTAGAGGACCCAAAATATGATGAGAAATCAATTGTCTTTGTGATCAGAAAATCATTTCGGTTCTGTATGTAAACATGGAGTGTAGTTGTTTTCAACAAGCTCTGTACACTAAAAAGTACTTGAATCACGATTTTTATGTAACACTATATTTGGGCTATGGTTACTCATCTGATTGTTTGGACAAATACTTAACTAATCCATCCAACCAATTGCATTTGTGCATCTCACAGATTTCAACCAAAATGGAACAGGCATTTTTGGAAATATTTCCAAATGTAAAATGCCTGTCACCAGAGGAAACACAGAAGTACCTGACTGAAGGAGGCTCACTTGATGAAGAGTATCAGTTAATGGACAAGGCAGAATTTTCCAGTGAAGCCTTCCAGCGACCATATCAATACTTCAAAAGATATGATCAGAACCAGCTGGAGAGTTTTTCATTCAAGCCTGGAACTTGTGAAGATTCCCAAAAGGAGTGGATAGAATGCCTGATGCGTTACTGTGACAACAGAACTCCCTCATGGGGAGAACTCAGAAACTTCACACACTTCCTCAACATGCAGTTAAAGAAATGTGAGAAGTCAGATTTCTGCAGTGAAGCCTTAAGTCAAGACCTGACTGGCTTTAAGAAATTTGTTGTAAAATTCATGATCACGATGTCCAAGGATTTCTCCATGCGATCACTGAAGATAAGTGACAAAACTGATGAAAAAGAGAAGAACCCAGATGAAGATGGTGTTCTAAAAGAATTTCAGCTCAGCAGACGTTGGGAACAGGCAGCTCACCCCTACATCATGTTTAATGCTGACGACACATCCATGACGTTCCTAGGGTTCCACATTGACCACTTGAATGCCATTGATGCTCGCACTGGAAAGATTGTAGAGGAGAAGGTCATTGACAGAAGGCTTTTTCAGCAGTTGAAAACACAAGAAGTTCCATTTAATATCGATTTTGAGAAGCTTCCCCGGGAGGAACAGCTGGACATCATAAGTAGAGTTCTAGGCATCAACAGCATCACAGATCCAGATGACACATATCAGCTGACACTTGATAACGTGATGAAAATCCTTGCCATTCATCTGCGATTTGAATCTGACATACCTGTCATCATCATGGGTGAAACTGGATGTGGGAAGACTCGGCTGGTGCAGTTCATGTGTGATCTGCTGAGGTCTGGGAAACCGGGACGAAACATGATTGTGGTGAGGGTTCATGGAGGCACGACATCAGAGACCATCTACAGAAAAGTTCAAGAGGCTGTTGACATTTCAAAACAGAATGAGACTCAAGGAATGGACACTATTCTGTTTTTTGATGAGGCAAACACAACAGAAGCCATAAATGCAATAAAGGAAGTGATCTGTGACAAATCTGTCAATGGGGAACAGATGGATACATGTCGTCTAAAAATCATTGCGGCATGCAATCCCTACAGGAAGCACTCGCAGGAAACCATTGAGCAACTGGAGAAAGCTGGACTGGGGTACAGAGTCAAGTCTGAGAATACAAAAGAGAAACTAGGACAAATTCCAATGAGACAACTGGTCTACAGAGTTCAGCCTTTACCTCCAAGTCTTTCACCACTTGTCTGGGACTTTGGAAAATTAAACGAGAAGACACAAGAACTGTACATCCAACAGATGGTGAAAACATTCTTCCGAAAAGAAGAACTTCCAACAGAACAAGAGGACTTATTCACAAAGGTTATCTCTGCTTCTCAGATGCACATGGTTGGGTTAACCGATGAATGTAGGATGGTTAGCCTTCGAGACATTGAGCGTTGCATGAACGTTGTCATGTGGTTTTATCAGCAAAGGGGCAAGTTATTTCCTGAAATTGACAAACATGGTAGCAATAGAGATGTTCCTGAGTTGGTTCGATCCCTCATCCTTGCAGTTGGAGTCTGCTACATGGCATCTCTAGAACACCGTGATGAATACCTGGAAAGGGTTGCCCAAGCGCTGTCTTTGACCTCCGAGGTTATCAGCACAGAGATAGAGTCATGCAAAAAAGTGTTCATTGACCATGTGGACTGTCCAGCTTCAGTGGCAAAGAATGACGCCCTGAAGGAAAATGTGTTCATGATGGTTGTATGCATGAATTTGAGAATTCCATTATTCCTTGTTGGAAAACCTGGGAGTTCTAAATCATTGTCCAAAACGATTGCTGCCCATGCAATGCAGGGGAAGAGCTCCCAAAGTGAACTCTTCAAAGGCTTCAAAAAAGTCCAGCTCGCTTCCTTTCAATGCAGCCCTCACTCCTCCCCTGATGGCATCATCTCTGTGTTCAGACAGTGTGCACAGTTCCAAAAAGACAAGAACCTTGATGAATATGTGTCTGTGGTTGTCCTTGATGAAATTGGATTGGCGGAAGACTCCCCAAAGATGCCTTTAAAAACACTGCACCCCCTTTTGGAATTTGGTTGCATTGATGATGAGCAGCCTGAAGACTTCAAAAAGGTTGCATTCATTGGGATTTCCAATTGGTCACTTGATCCTGCAAAGATGAACAGAGGAATTATGGTGCTGAAAACATCCCCATTGCTTGAAGAGTTGGAGAACACAGCTCGTGCTATATGTCCCCATGGCGAGGAACACATAGCCTCTCAAATGAAGAAACTAATTCCTCAACTGACTGAGTTTTACCAGAAGGTGCTTTGTGAACAGGAACAGTTCAGTGAATTCTTTGGACTCCGGGACTTTTACAGTCTTGTAAAGCTAATTGTGTCATATGCCAAGGAGACAAATGGAAGACCTTCAAATGAGGATCTTACCAAAGCGGTTCAGCGAAATTTTGGTGGATTTGATTCCATTGATATTCTTAAAATATTCTCAGATGTTTTTGGTGAGAAAACTAAGAAATGTGACACAACTTCATTGCTAAGAGAAAACCTGAAAATGGGAACATCAGGTTTTAAATCTAGGTATCTTCTCCTACCAACAACAAACCATGCTGCCCTAAACATTTTGAAACTGCAGGGAATTATCAATGAAGACAACACTGAGGTCATTTTCGGGTCAGGTTTCCCACATGATGAAGAATATTCCCAAGTTTGCCGAACTGTGAACAGAGTGAAGACATGTATGGAGACTGGAAGGGCAGTCATTCTGCTGAATATTCAGGGTCTCTATGAGAGTCTCTATGATGCCCTGAATCAATGCTACGTCAAGTTAGGGGGGAGTTACTATGTGGACATTGGGCTTGGTTCCCATCGTGTCAAATGCAAAGTAAGGGATGAATTCCGCCTCATTGTCATTGAAGAGAAGAGCACAGTGTATGAACAGTTCCCTACTCCACTTTTGAACCGTCTGGAGAAACACTGTCTGGAGATTAGCAGCATCCTCCCACCCCATGCTAAGGAAATGCAGAATGAACTGGAGAATTGGTTAAAGACTCTTGTGACAACTGGAATGGATCAATCAGAAGGAGCGACAGACATCTCAAGGAAAAAGCATGACACCATCGTAGGATACACTGAAGACACATGTGCATCTGTGCTTTTGCAGTGCTGTCCAGACATTGTGTCTCAGGAACCTGATGGTGCAGGCAGAAAAGAAATTATTGACTTGGCCAAGGAAACGCTAATTCAGTGTGCAACTCCTGACTCATTGTTGAGAGCAAAGCATAGTTTGGCAGTTCATGACGCCTTACTAGAGGGATATTTTGTCAAACAGCCTCATGGCAACATGATGAAGACCTTGAAGGAATACAGAGAAGAGGACCCAAGAGGACTCAATCTTGAGGTTTGCCTTTATATTTATGCACATTGCATGTTATCAAGCAACATCACACAGTGATTATGTTAATGGTAAATAATGATTTACCAATACTACATTATTTGGTTACAGGTGTCCACATTTTCCCGTCTCCTCAACAAAAGAGATTTGGAGCAAATCTACAACCATCTTAGCATTGGAGAGGATGACTCTTGCCTCTACCTGCTCAATGAATTTTACACAGAGCAGTCATTTTCTCAGACCCTGAGGTAGGTCCCTTTCAAATACATTTCTTGTACAAAGATACAGTTGTATCACAGTGATACAAAACAAATTGTTAGTTTGAGTAGTTTATCACAGTCAAGTAAAATTTGATATTTATCTTTTTTCTAGAGACTTCCTGACAACTGATACGGGAGCACGCAAGCTGGTGTTATTGCAGTCTTACTTTGAATGCCCAAAACAAAGTCAGCGAGTCCTCTTTTGTGTAAGGTAGGTCAAAGAGTGCTCCTGGGGTTACATTGAGTAGGTTAAACCTTTCACTGATCCCATGAGAGCGCTCCTGGGGTTACGTTGTCTTTGAAGAGTTCATAAACTGTGGTCGTGAAACCAGGTACGTGCTAGGCAATCTATTCTCTTGTTTTTAAAATCCAAATTGACAGGTGGGTTTGGACTGTCCTTCATATCAGCAGCAACCGATGGTTTAGTAAAGCAGTTGAGAAAATTAACTAATGATATACTGCCATTGTTTAAATAAACACAGGTCTCTTTTAATCGCCTGGTTAAATCAGTGCTGCCCTATAAAAGTTCAATCAAAATAATCTTAATCATTGGTTCATCATGTTACTACAACTGTGTAACCCTAACCCCCAACTTAAATCAAAAGAAAGCATTAATCATTATTGCTTTTGTATGTCATGTATGTTAAATAAGAAAGGAATATTAATTATATTTATCTTCCTAGTCTCTCCTATACTGTACTATACTATACTCTCATATACTGTGTATGTACTATACTCTCATATACTGTGTCTGCACTATACTATCCTATACTGTGTCTGCACTATACTATGCTCTCCTATACTGTGTCTGTACTATACTATGCTATACTGACATTTACATTTAGTCATTTAGCAGACGCTTTTATCCAAAGCGACATACAAAGGTGAGACCTAGTGTAACAATAAATACTAATTTACATAAGAAATGAAAAGTGCAGGAATGTAACTAATGTAAGTGAGAGTTAAGTACTAGTTAGAGGAGATAGCATTAGAGGAAAGATATTGTTGTAATGAATGTGCTCACTTCATGCAGCTAACGACATTTCAACAACTTGTATACTGTGATCGAAGTCAGATAAAAACTCTATATTGTGTATAGCTCTGGCAAAGACTGCAGAAGAATTCAAGATCATAATCTCCTTTATACCCTTTTGTCCTCCTCAGACATAGTGTAACTATATCCCTTCTCAATCCCATTTGTCCTCCTCAGACATAGTGTAACTCACCTGAGGACCATGATGAAGGAGGGGAATCTATTTGATGTTGTTCTCATTACAAGACTGCCAAGAATCTCAGGAGGATGTGGCTACATCGCCCCTTTTGGAGGTGATGCATTCAGCATGTTTTGCAGTAATGTGTTTTATTATTAACACTAATGTAATGGTATGTAAAGACAAAGTAATACAAAAGTGTAACACCTACTTCAGATTTTTATTTGCATTACTAATCACTTCCCAACAAGTGTGTATGTCAAAATTGCAATGTTGTAAAAGAAAATACTTTTTTAGGTGATTGGAGGTCACTACACTTGGATGAGCTGATTCCAACCCTTGGGTTTTCTGGTGACATATATCAGCTACAGAGGAAGACTGTCTCGGAGATCCTGCAGGAGAGCTCTGCCTCATGCTTTGGTAATACCCATTTTACAATCAAGCTAAATATGGAGATTTCTAGCAAATATATAGATATCTGGCACAGTCCAATTTATTGTCAAAAGAAAAAATATATCAATCCTGTATGTGCCAATTTATTCATTTTCCGTATGTAGAGTGTTTTCCATTCTGGAAACAAGAATACTAACAATATCATTTTATTTTAAATGTTCAGAGGAAGACGCTTTTGACCCTCAAGAAAATTTTGATCCTACACTTAAAGAACAGGTTTGATGCCACTGTCATTTTAATTGTGATCATGATTATTCTAAATTAACATGCACCTAGGCCATTTTTTTTATATTTTATAAAATAGTTTTGATTGATCTGTGATGGATCATAATCAATTATTACTATCAATAGTAGTAGTAGGAGGAGGTGAACGCCAAGGCAGAGGAGGAGTAATACTGGTTTGAAATGTATTGTTTGGAAGATAACCCCTTGAGATGCAGCATCTCGTTTTGCCTGGTAGTATGAATATAGAAAGGATTATAGTATAGTATTACTAGAAGGGGATAGTAATCGTATTACTATTATAGGATAGTGCAAGTGCTGATACAGTCAAGTTTATCTTGAGCTACATATACAAGTTTACTCAGTAAATTGTCAGTGTTTATTTATTCTACTAACTGTTGCATTGTAGGTCCCCCTGGTAGACCCAGTGATTCTGATTAAGAAGTCTCTGCAGAAGGGCATTTTGCAGCTGCAAGACAAAGCAGATAATACACACAGGGCAAAAGAGCGCATAGAAATTCTCCACGGCTTACTTAATAAAGAGTATGAAGGTAAGCGGGTCATTTATGGATACATTATTTCATTTTCTTTAGTTTTAAATTGTTGCTAATAACGTTTAATAATCGTATGTCTCTGTAGTGTCAGAAGCCTTCATCAGGATATTAACGGGAAGAATCATCAGCCTCCTCTCAGTGCAAGAGAAAAAGGAAAATTGGGTCATTGCCCAAGCGTTGTCACGGCACTTTGTTGCTGAGGGAGGGTCCTTCAGGTAAATCTACAATGACTTGACCTTTCTGAACTGCTCTAGTCGTTTGCATGGCTTAAGGGGCATTTAATAGACAATAAGTGTGGAAGACAGAAGTAGTCTTGGAGCTGTTATTACCATGCATCATGCTCACACCAAAAGTGACTAAAAATGGTCACGTCTACATCAATCAGGACATAATATGATCTGTGACTATTTGAATAAACTTTCATAGTCGCAGCACATAGAAACCACCTTATGTTTCCCTAGCGCACAAACTGCTGTATCCTGCACGTTTTTTCCTCAAATACTTTATGATATTTTCAATTTTTCATGATATTTTCCACTTCTTAGACACATGCTCTGGGTTCACCTGGAAGACACTTTGGCGTCTGCCTTGGCCCAGATCCTGGCCGTCATTGATGGTGACAACAACCTTGACAACCTCATCAGTGATCAGTCACCTGAGATGGCACAGCTGTGGCTCAGGATATTCCAAGGAGATCAGTGGGACCTGCTGAACATCCCAGACACTCAGTCAGTAGAGTACAGCTCTCAACATTAGTAAAGTTCCTCTCCTGGCATTGATTAAACCCCTACAAACTCATCTCAGTCACTCAGTCAGTAGAGTACAGCTCTTACAGCTTAAAGTTCCTCTCCTGGCATTGATTAAACCCCTACAAACTCATATCTGTTCCTTACAATTAGGAAAATAGAAACTTAAGAACTTAGATTTTTTTTTTTATCAAAAAAATCCTTTGATGGCCTTTAAATGGCTTGGTTGCACTGTAACTCTACAAATTTGCCTTATTTAGTATTTGCGGGGCTATGAATATACAAATTCTCATGTTGACAGGATTGGTTCCTTAAAGCCTGAATAAAACCCAGGCTGTCTGATTCCGTGTTTTTGAGAACGTTGTTGGTACACTGCAGTTCCATGGTGGAAATGGTGGTGACTGCTTATTTAGCTCATGATAGGTCATGACTCTTATAAAAATATGGACATAAGGTTAAAAACTTGATTTTCACTGGAGAGAGTCTTTAAAATCCTCCTTGATATTTTCTCTTTCTCTGATCCAAACAGTGATTCTTTTCTCTTATTTTATAGATCTCAAGGGAAAGTGTGTGTTGTGTCAACTACAAGACTGAATGACAAGTCAAGGACCTGCCTTTTTCCATTTGGCTGGATGTTAAAAGAGAGACTGCATTGCCTCTGGTCAAATGTAATCAATCTTAAGGGTAATTATTATGATTACGTGATGTATTCTGCATCAGTGTTGTGGTCTAGTTAAAGGAGCTGCAGAGTTCCATATGACAAACCAGGAGGTTTTGACATCAAACATTACCCAGAAATGGAACTATTTACTTTAGGCAGCACTGCACAGTGGATTTGCAGTGTGACACTGCTCATATGCAAACCATGAAGATTATATACAGTATATCTGCAGTATCTCAGACAGTATTAAAGTGCACCCTCTACCCTCTGCACACCCTCTAGATTCAGGTCCATCTCTTTACCCACACTTGGAGTACTTGTCTAGATTTGAAGAGCTCATTCCCCTGGACTGTGTGAAAGACATCAGGGGGAACGACCAGCTGTTTGCTCTGTTCTCTGAGGAACTGGTGAACATGACAATGACATCATACCCACATGACCTGAACAAGGTAAGGGTCATTCTTGTCTCATTAGGGTTTGTTGTGCTCTCAAATTCTTATTAGGGAGCCATTTCATGATGTATAATGACTGTGTGTGTGTGTGTGTGTGTGTGTGTGTGTGTGTGTGTGTGTCCTGCAGTCGTTCTCTGACACACTCCTCAACCTGACCCCACGCCTTTACCATGATTTAACTGGAGAAGATCCAGAGAATGTCTCTCTTCCCTGGCTGTTTGTTGCCTATCAGTACATGCAGGAGAACCATCAGCATTTCTACAATTTGTACCTCCAGAACAATGGCTTGGTGGCTGCTGGAGAGGCAACAGAGGTATATTATGAGATTATGTGTAATTTTCTACAGTTATTATAATACAATCTGTCTGTCAAGAGATTGAGCATAACATAGGATAATGGACTTCACAGTGTTGGAGTGGCAGAAAATAATGCATGTTGTAATAATGTAAAGTGGCCGTTAAACCTCAAAGTGAATTATTTTCTGCTACAGAAACGCAGTGAAGTCTATCACTTCCACCACACTTGCCACATTTCTGTATATGCAATTGGTGTGAACAGGTGTATATGTATCAAAATCAGAATTCTTTTATTGGCCAAGTATATTTTTCACATACATGAAACTGACTTGGTGTTGTTGGTGCATAGGACATATACATAAATAAGTAGAAACAAAGTATTAACTGAAAATATGCAGAGCAAAATAGCAAAAATGAAAATAAAGGCAAATGATTTACAAAATAGAACAATAAATTATTTGGGCACATGCGGGGCTAAGATGCAGTGAATTGGAATTAGCATAGTTCCAATAGTATATATGAATAATTTCTGTGTATGTGTATATGTACGTGCATGTATGCATCATTTTCTGCGGCATGTTGAATTTCTTCAATATAGAAAAATAGAAATAGAAATAGAAATAGAAAACGGCTGGCAAACAACAACCTTAGAAGGTTTGGGTCACTTGTGGCACATATTATTCACTCATTTTAAGCCATCAATCTACCTCAGGGTGAACAAAATGAGCCAAAACAGAATTAACCTAAAAGGTGCAAAGGAAAACTTTTTTTTTTTTTTAAATGGGGGGGGGGGATTGAATGTCTGAAGGGGTACGGGACTGTAAAGAGTTTGGGAACCACTGCTATAATGTATAATGGAGCAACACATAGGCTACAGGGTGGGTGTGGTAGATCATGAGAGAGAGAGAGAGAGAGAGAGAGAGAGCAGTGATGCACACAGATAGATCCGGGAGCATAGTTATGTTGTTGTAACGTTGAACTCTGTGCAACCAGTGTGGAGAATAAATCCTCGGCCAAATCTAGTTGCCATTCATTTGCTCATCAACCGCAGACGGAAGGGAGATAATCCCGGAGTTTAGGATAGGAACTCTTCGGCCCTGGAGCAGTAAACAAAAGTCTTCCCTGTCTCCGACTATGACTGGTAGGAAAGGTTAACAACAGGCTAGTTAATACAATACAATACTTAACACTTCCAACACTAAGGCCTGTTTTTGACTCTGTTAGGTAGTCTGCCATGCCTGATATTTTTGAATATTTCACCTAACTAAAAACCATGAGGCAAAAGTGGCATGTATTATTATATTCTGGAAGACCTCAGCAATAATAAAATGAGAGTATAAGGAATGTAGTAAAAAAAGTTTTTTATTAAAATTAAATCTAAACATACTCTTACAAAACCTAGTTTCAGACGTGCTCAGACTTTGAAGAAAAAAAGCACATTGTAAATATTTTGGAAGTTTTCTTTTTTACTCTGTGCCTTGTAAACATAGGTGTTAGCTCCACATAGGTGAGTTTAGCATTCAGAAAGTGTGTGTGGTTTCTATACTAATTATAAGTAATTAAGAAAGTGACCTTTACTTCACCTAAACCACAATGCATATTGATGAGATAGGTGTAAACTGCCCTGTGAGTGCCCCTCCCCATTATGACCCACCTGTCAATGGCCCTGGAATGTCATCTCTCCCCCACAACCATCAGTTTTGAAAGTGCATACAAGAAAGTGCAAACAAGCTAAGTGCATAAAAGTAGGTGCATATTAAATAATAATTGCAGAGTATAAAAATATGGCCTATGGATGCCAAGCATCATAGCAGTTTATTTCAGGTAGAAGGCAAAGGTGGACATCACATTCTTTGCACATCCACTGGGATTTTACTTGCTTTCCCTGTGTCTTGCTATACGAGCAGATCTTGCGGTTAGCACGAGGCCCACAAAATGGCTTGTGAATATTGCTGGCATTCTTTACAGGAGCCTTTTCTGTTTTCTGTCACATTGTCAAAGACAATGGCTTGTGAGCATGGTTGACGTTCTTTACAGGAGCGTAATTACTTCACAGGAGCCTAATATAAAATTCTGCGCAGACAACAAACTCCAAACACCAACGTATGTAGCCTAATAAAATTAACTCTGAGCATGATATGTTTTTTACTGTATAATAGTCTTAGTGACATGGAGTAATTTATATGATTAAAAATCGCCTTGCCGAGTTGACGGTATAAGCCTAAACTCAGAACTCGGAGCATAATATGACATGCGTTTTACTCCCTATAAGTTAATCAACAGCATTCATTACAAGAGCTAGTCAAACGGATATAACTTACCGTACTTATCACAAATATCCTCGGTTGGGTCAAGGCGAAGCTCAAAGTGGATACCTTTTCCCTCATCGTGTTCAGCTGAAGTAAACTTGGACTGCCCTGTGACTTATATTTGAAAACTATGTCTAATCATCATAATCAAAATACTAAATCATTATACTAAATATTGATTTATGGCTAAACATGGGTAGCACTCAGGTTACAGATGTCTATAAATGTATCAATACAAGTTGCTGGAACCCTTTGATACATGAGATGAGTACAATGATGTACTAAAGAATTGTCCTGTGCTCAAGAATCAGTTCTCTCCAGAAAAAAGTTTAGATGGAGGATGGGTCTCTGAGAAATGTCAGGCAGAACACTTTTTCATTCTTTGCTTAATAAAGTGTATCCTAATTCCTCTTCAGGCATTAAGTCAGACTATTGAAAGCCTCCGGCCAAAGGAAGAAATAATGAAGGACTTTGTTGGCTGCCAGAAGTGGCTAACAAAAGTCAAGTCGTTGAAGATGACAGTGGAAGTGATACTTTCTGAAAACGTCCTGGTGACCAGGCTTAGAGAGAACGGGGAGATACTCATCAGAGAAATCCGGTAGGCTCAAAGTATAAATGATACCAGAATTTGAGACATGAAATACATCTAATATACTATATAATGCTGTGGCCACCCTGAGAACTGTATGTCTGTTCACTTGTAGGCTTTTAATATACTGTAATGCTGTGGCCACCCTGATAACTGTATGTCTGTTCACTTGTAGGCTTTTTTGGCAAAGCACCCGGATTATGTATCTTCTCATGGATCATCTTCTTCAGGAGGAGACAAACATGGACAAAAAACTTTTAAAACTTCTTGTTCTAAATCTAATTTGGATGTGGAAGGTATGAGTTTCTTTTCTACTTTTTGCATTTGTGTGTGCTGTTGTTGTGATCAAGAAAGTTAAATATCCCCCACTTTTGTCTGTGTAGAACCTCAACACTGAGAATGGAAACAATATGGAATACGTGATTGAGAAGGTCACAGGAACACTGACAAAATGTGGAAATAATGCTTGCAATATTTTCATGTGAGTACAATGTTTTCAGTTAGTGAATAAATAATTACTTGATGGGGTCTAAAACCAAAGTATCTTTACTTTGCTGCAGCTGAATTGAATTGAATTAAGGTTTAATTTGTGTATTGTTGTTATTATTGTTTGATTCACTCTGTGGTTAGATTAAATGTTTCATTTCCTTCACCATGAACAGTTCAAGCAAGAAGGTAACCACAGAAAGCTGGAGAAAGACTTGGTGAAGGGAATTAAAGCATGACTGTGTTTGCCTCATGTTTTTGCAGGGTTAAGTGCACATATTGTGATAAAGAGTTTACAGAGGATGACACCGCTAAAGTGGAATGTGGACACATGTTCCATCTATCATGTCTGAGGGACCACAGTGATACAAACTGCAGGAAATGCAAGAAAAAGATAAGCACTGACTACAAACCGTGTGGAGTTGTGGACAAGTAAGGAAACAATATTAACAATAAAAAGATTGTGTTGGTAAAATGGTAACATGATCGTTTAAGTCATGTTTTGTGTTTGTGTGTGTGTTTTTAGGGAAACGTTTTTGAAAGTGAACCGATTTAGGAGAAAGTGCAACTCCTTCTTTGTTGAGTTCATGTGGAACTTTTTCCCCACCAAAGTGCAGCTGACTGACAAAATAGTGGAAAAGCTGATGAACTACGTGAGAGGCAGCCCATCTGCAGAAGGTATCATATATGCAGTAAATGTGTAATGTACTAAAGCAAATATTTCACCATCATTTAGGACTGTGACATACTGTGTTTGTGTAGTCCCATTTCATAGTTGAGGGGTGAAATACAATTTGTATGGGGTAATGTAATAATTTGTTGTATTAGTATGCATTAGTTTGTTATTAAAGTACACATATGCACTAAGAGCCATTTATCTTTAAGTATTCTGAGGAATATGTCAAGTTAGAGGGAAATGAGACGAGTTGAATTGTTTGAAAATGGACGTCACAGTGTTTGACTGTGTTATCTCACTCAGTTTGCCCATCAGTACTATAATTATTGTCAGTAGTAGTTGTATAAGAATGTGTCCGCTTTTTTGTGTGATTTCCATGTTCCTGAATACGAGTGTAAATGTTGTCCACAGCTAAAACATCTGAAGAGTCCACACTGGAGGAATATCTGAAGCCTGACCCCACCACTTACTCTCTTGTGCTGAAGATCTTACTTCGATGCGGGTAAAACCTTCTGCCACTTAGAATTGATCAGAACTTTCATTTTATCCAATTATTTGTATTAGTATTGAAACAGTAGATAGAGTTAGATACAGTAGATGCAAAATATTGTACAGGATATTCTTTTGTCATACATTTAAACTCTAAAAGATTGAAAGACTTCTCCAAATGATTGATTTGACAGAATGGAGGAGTCAGCTCCTCAGCTGCAGAGGTTCATGGAAGCGGCTTTAAGCTCCAGCAAGGACAACACTGAGGAGCTCTACTTCATGATGGTGCGCAGCATAGAGGTCAGTCACTTGTGCACTTTCTTACCGGATACACATGCAGTGTCTGCTCCACCAAACTGGAAACTCTAACTCTCCGTGTTCTCATTTAGGATCACATCCATTCATCAAACCAAGGGTGTCTTCTCCAGAAGGCACAGGAGTGTCTCAGCACCTGCATACTCACCACATCTGAGCCGGATGTCATCACTGCTGAGGACCTTCATACGATTGCAAAATTAAGATTCGCTCTCTCAGTCGCCTCTGATATGATACACAGTGTATTAACAGAAGGTAGTTCTGGTTCATTTTGTGTTCAGAAAGATTGAGTTCTGCTGTTACTACTAATACAACTACAACTAATATTAATAATAATAATTCTTATTATCATTTTCACACAGATGAGCAAGTGACTGCTGCTGAGGGGAAGGATCAGCTGCTTCAAAGTTTGCAAACGCTCATATCAGCCTCCAAAAATCCATGGATACAGATCTACCTGTTTAGATACTTGTTCAAAATATTTGGATTCAGCATCATTCACCAGTTAGGTGACAAGTTTAAATGGGCAATTCCTTCACAGGAAAGCTTCACAGACCAGGTAACATTAGCCCCCGTGTATGTGTTTAGGTTTCTGAGAGAAATTAAGAGAGAAAATTCTCAATCTGTCAAAATTCCATGTATGACTAAACTGACTTAGCGCTAACTCCTGTTCTGTACACTGTAAAAGCTAAAGTGTTGATAAAACTCAAATTATCAAGGCAACATGACGCTATATGTAAGGACCTGTAAAATATGGTGCATATGTATACCGTGTTTTCCTTACTATTAACCGCACTATATATAGAAAACTCATTAGAGTATTTTATGTAATTTTATAAAACAAACCTGTGTATTGAGCTCAGCCGTGTATTAACCACAGTTTATTGAACGTGACAATGTAGTTGTGGTGCAGTACTAGCTATTTAAAAGTTGTATGAAGTAGGGATGGGCATTTGAAGGAAAAATACTACACCTACACTCCCTCCCTGCATGCACACGCACACACACACACAAAAATACCCCATTCCCACTCACAGTCAAAGGGTTGTGTAGAGCAGGGGTTTTCAACCAGGGGTCCGTGGCCCCCTGGTGGTCCGCGACGGCATTGCAGGGGGTCCGCGACATGAGCCTATGTTGATCAGTTCACCATTGACTTTTTTTATTTTTATAGATATACCTGGGCCCTTCGACATATTTATGTCTGAATAGCCAAGTCGCATTGCCCAAAATACTGATGTAGACGGTACCCATATAAGTATTATAGGCAGAATATGTGTGCGGGGGGAGGGGGCGTGGCGGCGGTTACAAACATGAAAAAGAAGGGTACGGGACTATAAAAATCAGTGGGCCGCGGATTACTTTCTGGTCAGAATGGTGGTCCCTGGGACAAAACCAGTTGAAAACCCCTGGTGTAGATAATGGAGACGTTTATAGTGAGATTGACAACCAATCATGCCACTAGCGAGCTGTTTACCTTGTGGGCAGTTACCTTGCTAACGTGCTTACATTAGATAGCTGGCTCAGATCAAATCACCTCAGATGTATTCTTCAGTTACAATAACTGGAAATTTACATTGTGTCCATTTCTCTGTAACTTTAAAAAAAGCGAAGCGTTGCGCTCTATGGTTATCAGCATGAACGCTATTTGATTGGCTAGCACCTGTGCGTGCGTATTTGCATGAATGCGATTTGATTGGCTGATGCATGCAATGCCTCTCGAAAAGTTGAACTTTTCGCAACGCAATGCATCGCAACGCAATGCAATGCAATGCAACAGAACCACAATTCAGTTTGGCAACGGATGACCGCACCCCACTTAAAGTTAATTCTGATGCGTCTCCATTGAAGAACGGACGTGTGACCAGGCCGTAACGTTGCAGCTAACGTTGTTTTTCCTGGTTGCTATAGTTGTCTGATTACTATGCTTGCTAACTACCTAGCTAGGTAAGGAAACGTTTTAATAACCTTAAATGGTCTAAATGGAAGAGTCCCATTTGCATGAAATGATAGTTAGTTGTAAAACTGATGTTATAGTCTCCTTGATTTAACTTATAAAATTGTAAGGGTGCCTGTGCAGCTTCATATTAACGAGTTCATACTCAAGGACATTAATAAGAGTTCATCACACACTAGCAGCTGCCAACTGTTAAGATGGTTCCCTAAACTAGGGATGGCTAAAATAGTTGATAGCCAGGTTAACTGGCATGAGTCCTTGCACAGACCTAGTTGACATCATTGTCTTACCTGTTTATATACACTATGAATCATTTTAATTGCTATTTGTTTATTTACTCATAGTTTATTAGCTAAGGTTATTATTAATAAATACATGTAATACTACTCTTTAATTATATTAGCCAACAAGATATCTACTGAGATATGCAAGAATACACAAAGAAATACATGTAAATATTTACTTCAAAATTGATTATGAAAAAAATGTACACAAAATACCACACTGAGCACGATCTCGCCCGATCTCATCACCTTAGCAATGTTACTATTTGGATGGGAGACTTCCTGGGAATACCAGGTGCTGTAAGCCCATCTAAACTGGTAAACCTTAGTGAAGTCAACATCATAGTCCGTAAAAGCTGACAAAACAAAAAAATTGCATCATGTTGCCTTGTTGTAATTTGAGTTTTCTAAACATTTTCATTTTGATAGTGGATAGTTTTGCAATGTACAAACTTTGCTCTTGTCATCAGGACTCATCAGTTAAACAGATGGATCCGTTTCATGTGTATGGGGACGCGTATGAACGCATCATGCTTGACTCAATGGGAGTGTTAGAAGATCCATCTCAGCAAATTACACAGGTGCTGTATTGGGCTATTTTGCACTGGAGTTGTTGAGGTTGAGACACTTCCTTTCCTTTTTTCATGTTTGTTAGTGATAATTACTGTTAATGGTTATTAAGTCATTTGAATTTGTCATAACAGCTTTTTAAATTTCTGCTAAGACCTGTTTATAATCATATAACATCACACATCGCCACAACCACACCTGACTTAATATTTTGAAAGATTAATGTGAAAACAAGTTTATTTATTATTTCTGAAATGCTCCTACAAGCTCTTAAATCACCATAACCACACCTGAATGAAAATTTTGGATGAATCCAATGATCTTATCTGGGACATGTCTGTTGTGTTCTATGCAGGATGTTGACAGGAGCTCAAAGGGCTTCTCTGTGTGCATGGCACTAGCAGCTGTCAAACAGGCCACACAGAACAGAAAGTTTCCAGGCAGTGAAGGCTCACTGGTAAGACCTGTTTCAAATGATTTCACCTTTCATTCATTGTACCAGATAGGCAAACTAGAGAAGAACAAAACTCTCCATAGTTTTGTTGATTGTGTTTTAAGACTGTTTTTCATACCATGGCGTTAACGTAGATAGTTTAAACAAACCTGCGAATTCTACCGAATACACTGAAGCCGAGTGAAAGACAATGATGTCCAGAAGCTCAACAAATGAAAGCAGCCCTCCAAATCCAGAGCAGGAAGAAAGGCCAATGCCCGCCTCCAAGGCCAGCACTGACCATCTATGGCACAATCGCCGAATCAACATCAAGGAACGATGAGAGCTACAGGCTACAAGCTACAGGCTACAACCCTGATACTGCGTTTGTCAGCCACAAGATCGCTGGATTAAGCAAAAAGCTAGTCATGGAGCCACTGCCAAGGCCCAACACCGTCCCATCGGCATCACAGTCAACGCTGCAATAACCCCAGCCACAGTTCCATTCCGAAGAAGATTCAACTTTGGAAAAGCGAGCTGGCCTTGCTTCCAAGAAGATCTTGAAAGGAAGATTGCCCATCTCCCAGCAGACCCCAGGAATTATGACAAGTTCACCAAGCTTGCGCACGAAGCAGCCCGCAAGAACATCCCAAGAGGCTGCGGCACTCAATACATCCCGGGCCTTGACGCCACAAGTACCGAACTGTATGAGCGATACCAACAGCTCTATGAGTCCTTTGCTGAATCAGTCACCGAAGTAGGTGAGAGACTCATGACCTCTATTTCAGAATGCCGCCAGCTGAGGTGGAAAAACCTGCTGGAGACAACTGATATTGCAAAGAACAGCATGGAGCCTCATCCGAAAAATCAGCAACAACCCATCAAACCCAGCTCAGCAACAGTATACGACCACTGCCAACCAAGTTGCGCACCAGCTGCTGCTCAATGGGAAATCCACTGCTAAACAGCCAAGACCAAAGTTAGATCGAGTAAAGCACTCCCAAACCATGGTACTAACTAAGCCGTTCTCCCCTGAAGAGCTCAATATCGGCATCAACCCCCTTAAAACCGTTAAGGCCATCGGAATGGATAACAAGAGTTTAAGCATTTTGGACCTCTGATGAGGAAATGGATCCTCCAGCTGATGAATAAGTGCATGCTGACAAAAACCATCCCAAAGATCTGGAGAAAAACCAGGATTATTGCCCTTCTCAAACCAGGCAAAGATCCAGCGCATGCAAAGAGCTTCCGCCCAATCTCTCTGCTATGACACCTCTACAAGCTGTTTGAACGCTTGATTCTCAACAGGCCTGCCCCTGATCAGTCAGTTATAACACGTAAAATACAACACAATACACTCACTTCTTTAGTTCATTCCTTGTCCACAAATCCCTCAAATTCTTCATCTTCAGTGTCCGAGTTTAACAGTTGGGCGATTACGGCATCCAGCATGCCCGGATCCCTCTCGTCATTATCCGAGTCAGAGTCAGTGTCGTTGCTGTTACCTGGCAGTTCAGTGATGATTCCGGCCTTCGTGAAAGCTCGGACCACAGTTGAGACTGATATCTTAGCCCAGGCATCCACGATCCATTGGCAGATAGTAGCGTAAGTTGCCCGGCGCTGTCTCCCTGTCTTGGTGAATGTGTGTTCGCCTCCTGTCATCCACTGCTCCCACGCAGCTCGCAGTTTAACTTTGAACGCCCTGTTGACACCAATATCTAGCGGCTGGAGTTCTTTAGTTAATCCACCCGGAATGATGGCAAGCTCCGAATTAGTTTGCTTCACTTTGTTTTTGACCGCATCGGTGAGATGGGCGCACATGGAGTCCCAGATCAATAGGGACGGAGATTTGTGGAAAAAGCCATCCGTCTCTTGACGTAAATTTCTCACAGCCACTCACTCATCTTTTCCTCGTCCATCCAGCCCTCCGGGTTAGCTTTGATGATGACGCCGGCTGGAAACTTTTCTTTTGGCAAAGTCTTCCTCTTGAAAATTACCATGGGTGAAAGTTTCTGGCCATTGGCCTGGCAACCGAGAACTACAGTGAAGGATGACTTCTCGTTCCCTGTGGTGCGTATAGACACCGTTCTGGTCCCTGTTTTCTCCATGGTGCGGTTCACGGGGATATCAAAGGTGAGGGGAACCTCGTCCATGTTGGTGATGTGCTCTGGCCGGATCTTCTTTTCAGTGATCTTGTTTTTGCAGTATGCGCGGAAATTGGCCAGCTTTTCTTGGTAATCTTTTGGCAGTTGCTGCGAGACGGTAGTTCATGTGCGGATGGAAAGATTACGTCTTTTCATTAAACGAAAGCACCAAGAAGGAACGCCTCGAAAGTCATTGATATTCATGTCCCGTGATAACGCTGTTGCCTTCAGTCGAATAGAGACTGTAGAGACGCTTCTACCTGCTGCTCTCTGTTCAATAACCCACTGTTCAATTTTGTCGTCTAACTGTGGCCATCTCGCTTTGTTCCCTCGGAAACTCTGTGTGGTCTTCTTTACTTGGCGCAGGTCATCTTCTTGCTTCTTCCACTTCCGTATCATTGATTCGTTAATGTTGAATTCTCTCGCAGCTGCTCTATTCCCATGTTCTACTGCGTGACTGATAGCCTTCAGTTTGAAGTCCGCGTCGTAAGCGTGTCTCTTGACAGGTGCCATTTTGGGGTCCTTATACACACACACCGTAATATTATGGTGAAGAACAGTATGTATTACTCCATGACGCTCCTGACTATGGTAGCCGTAATGCTGCAAGCGGTGCGGCTTTGTAGTTTATCAAAGTTGTACTAAAACATTTTGACAGAGTGCCGTGTACCACACAAAATTGCTTCGAGGTCAGTAAGCACAACCATAATTAATCCGGATTATAAGGCGTACTGTAGTTTTTTGAGAAAATTAAAGGCTTTTAAGTGCGCCTTATAGTGCGGAAAATACGGTACCAAATATGGTAATTTACCAGAACATGCTCCGTCTGGGCAACTTATCAAATAACTACTATGGCCTTTTTAGCAGTCCAGCAAGGCAAAATGTCCGGCCAATTTTGGAATCCCTGTCCGACACATTTTTTTAGGTCTCGAAAAGAGGACCTGTCCGGGTAGAATTGTATTTACAATGACTGTTGGGGGGGACAACTTTATGTGAGCGGGATCTCCGCCTATGCCTCCACCTCTGCACCGGTGAAGTTAGGTCTGCGTTTACTGGGCCGTGTGTTATGTGCAGATTAAGTGAACTGCATTACCCAGAATGCACTAAGCCTACGGGCTGTAGATGATGGTTACATGTTGAAAGTCGCTCATGTAAAATTCGGGCAAAACCCACACTGGCCCTGTGAGAGTAGTATTTTAAAATGCACTACACGGCATAACAGACCGGTATTCCCTTTGACATGATTTTGATCAGTCTCAAGTTGCTTTCATTTCCAGGCGTTCATGAATCCGGCAGAGATCTTAGGTTGGTCTTTCGAAGTTCATAAGAAGATATTTAAGAAGACACTTAAGAAAATGTTCGAGAATAAGGCCCATTGTCTGTCATATGACAAGGTAAATACAGTTAGTATAAATAATAGTATTAATTCCTGTATATTTCGTTAATTCCTGTATATTCCTGTTAATTCCCATGGAAAGTTTCCAACTTTGAATATTCCCGGAATTTTGCAACCCTAGTAACATCTCAAGAGAACTCGTTTGAAGCAGTAGAAGCAAACCTCACCACAGCCCTCTATTACGAGCACAACCACCTACATACCAACCCTGCAAAGACCCAAGCCTCCTCCTTCCATATCAGTAACCGTGAAACCAACCGACCACTTAACATCAAATAGTCTGGAACACCACTTGAGAACTGTACCCACCCTGTCTACCTTGGAGTAACCCTGGATCATACTCTCCTTTAAGGAACACATCAAAAACACATAATCCAGAGTCGGTTCCCGAGACAACATCCTACTGAAACTGACCAGCTCCAAATGGGGAGCCACAGCACACACATTCAAATCTACTGCTCTGGCCCTGTGCTATTCCTCTGCGGAATATGCATGTCATGCTTGGGAGAGGTCAACCCATGCCAAGAAACTTGACCCAGCATTGAACAACTCCTGCCGCCTGATCACTGGCTGCTTGAAACCCACCAAACCCACCAACATGCACCTCCTCGCTGGCATTGCCCCTGCTGATATTAGATGCCAGCCGAAAGAAATCAAAAGCTACTAGCGATGAACGCCATCTATCCTCCATGGATGTCACTCTCCGGCCCAACGGCTAAAGTCAAGAAGAAGCTTTCTCAGCCATGTCCAGCCCCTATCAAAGTCCCGGGAAGAAACCAGAATCCAACTCTGGATGGAAACGCTTGAGAATGACCCTCCTCCAACTGTCATGTGAATACCCCCTACTGAAAATCTTCCCCCTGGTCCAGAAGCACCATGGCCTCAATGGAAAACACTCAACCGCCTCAGAACGAGAACGGGACGATCCAAAGATGCTCTGGTCAGATGGGGCTGCAAGTCTGGCCCAACCAGCTGCGAATGTGGAGAAGCAGACCATACTATGGAGCACTGCCTTGTTTGCCCTCTACTACCCAACCCTTGCAGCTCAAAAGACCTTGCAGTGTTCAACAAAAATACAAAGGACTGTGTAAAGAAATGGGAAACTGCCATATAACCATCATGCTTCAGTGAAACGAAAAGAAGAAGAACGTGGATAGCTGACAGCCTAACATCCAGCTAGACGCCTCGTAAAATAGCCTGTGCCTGGCGCAGGGTTTTAACTGTGAATGAACCCTTTTTCCTCACTTTGTAGCTAGTGTTCATGGTAACATGGTCTGGAAGCCATTGTTGATCTCAAAGGGTGCTGCCAGTCATCAATGAGGCCAATCTAACAATGAAGTCATATGACTGAATGACATTATAAAAGCCTATAATTCCAAATATCTTTTCACATATGTTTTATGATATTGTGTGTGTGTGCGTGTGCGTGTGCGTGTGCGTGTGCGTGTGCGTGTGCGTGCGTGCGTGTGTGTGTTTTCTAGATTGAACAGATGAGGGTGAAGCCCAACACAAATGTTAGATGGGGAAAACTTGTTGGAATCTGTGAGAAAATGACTGAGGGTCGTCTAGCAGAGCTGAGCCCCAGTCTGTCTCAGATTGTGCTCCACACAGCTCTAGTGGTCCACCAGTCTCCAGCTCCTGAGGTCGACCTCCTGAGGACCCTGTGCTTCAGTCCTGGAAAGGCCAAGGTTGCTTCTCTTGCCTCTAACCTATTGCCTAATCTAGTCACAAATGAATGAAAATCACAGACAATATGATGTAATGAATGTGTAAATCAACCTGAAGTAATGGTGACTATTTTCAAAATCAACTGGTAATTCATCAGCAATAAATGTAAAATGATTTGGGCTCTTGAATTTAAATGAGCAACATTGTCTGTTCATACTTAACAATACATGAATAAAAAAGACATGATTGAGAACAAATTGTATAGTTTGAGTACTCTCTCACCTCTGTGTGTATTCTTTTTTAGGACTTATTTCTTCCGACAATGCCGACTTCAGCATATGAGATGAAGAATTGGGTTGTGACCTCAGGGGAAAAGGTTTGGCGTAAGTGCGGTATACTTGCATTGAGCATCTGTCTTTACAATGGACCTTCTGTTACACCTAATGTAAAGAAAAAAACACTTTATTCTATAAAGAATATTAACAGAGATTTTCCTCAACAGGGTGCCAGTGTGGTGAGGCTGTTTTAATTGGGAATGTAAGTTTCCAACAAAATCACATCAGTTCTCACTCCCTTTTTCGTGCATGTTTTATACCATAAGGTTAATATCTGGTCATCATTGTTTATAGTGTGGGAGACCCGTGGTAACAGAGAAATGCATAAACTGCGGCCGAAATGTTGGTGGTGTAGACCACAAAGCAGTGGAGGGTTTTCGAAGCATTGAGTGAGTATTTTTACAGCCAGTGTTTCTGTCACTACAGTAAAATATAGTCAGTTTTATTATGTTTTGGTTGTGTGTGTAAACATTTTCATTTCACTTTTATATTTATGTAGTTCAGTTCAGTTCATGATAATAACCTTGTAACTGATACATTTTGTTATTTGCAAAACATTTTTATAATAAGTGAGAAAACCAATTGAATTATTTGTGACCTCCAAGGAATGAAGAGGGTAGTGGAAAAGGCCATAACCTCGGTGACCCTGGGAGTCGGAGAGATCAGGAGGGAGAGCGCAATCTTTTTGGGGCTCCCCTGCTTCTGGTCCGAGCTCTCATTCACTCATCTTTGATCTGGGGCACAACGGACCATTTAAAGGTATTTTTGGTTATTAGGGATAAAGAGTTTCAGTTTCTAGTTACAGTACAGAAAAGATTGTTTGGTCGAAAGTTCCAATATCCAATACAATCAACTATGCCATAGCCCACTGGCAGCCTCACAGACATTGTAATTGAGACTCTACACTGCAGTTTCAATAGGGTCAACTGTCTTCTCTCGCGTTCTCTCTCACTCTCTCTCTGTTTCTATATATCTCTCTCTCTCTCTCTTTAGGAAATCAAAAGCATCATCCAGTTTCCATCCACCAATGTAAGGGCGTACCTGTGTAATCACCTCCAGAAAGACATTAACTTGCTTGCCAGTGCTTTAGGAAAGAGTACTCAAGATGCTGAGATCACTGTCCACCTATTCCTGAAACACATCATTGAGATCAAATCAGGTACAATCACATTTCAGTTTGTTATTAGTTTTACTTCATTGAAATGTTTAATCAGGGATACAAACAGGCAAGGGGTAAAAAGACGAGATTGACAGTACAGTTCGCAGTTCGCTGCACCACTCCGCATCATACTGTCCGTAAACACCTCCCTGTAGCTACACAGATTAGCCTTAATTTGGCAGTGTGAAGATGGGCCAAAACATCAAGACAAAAACAAAGACTTACAGGTAAGACCAATAGACGTGCTGAACAACTGAAACTCAAGACTGAAGACTCAGTGACGAGAATGTCAAAAGGCCAGGTATAAATACTTAGAGTAATTAATCACGTGACTGTTAGGTTAAGAGGTAACTACGGAAAATGGCGGGAAATAAACAAAGGCAGGAACAAAACACAACAGGTGAAAGGTCGGGGCTAAAGCACATGGACAACTAAACACAAAGCACATGGAGATACAAAACCAGGCAGATAGTCCTTGACGGTCTCTAGAGGCCAAAAAATGTCCAAACTAGTGACAGAGCATGAAAATCAAACGTGAAAGTGATTTCCAAGTAATATTTGCGAGTGGTATTTAACGAACCATGGGCATGTATTAAATTGCGTGATTGAGAACGTCTATAGTTACAGCTAGTAATTGCATGGAGACGTCTGAGAAACCAGTGGAGACAGCGAGAACAGATATTCTCTACAAGAACGTATTGTTCAAACGGAAAGAGACTCAAAATTATTCAGACATATCGCCTTTCAAGCGACAGACAGAGAGCACTGTAGTTATTGCACACTCGATAGGAGTAGGCTAAAACGAAGAAAATATATGTAATCAGAATCCAAAAGCCCTGCTATAAGAGGGTGGGTAACTTCTGTTAGTTTGCACCTGAGATCTTTGTTTCTATTTGCCTTCTCCAATGACACAGCCAACATCCTGATTTAAATAAGTTTGTCTCTAGCTAGTTTGCACCTGGAATCGTTTACCCTCTATAATTACAGTTAGTTGATCACCCTAAAGCCACTGCTGTCACAATTTTGTAGCATGATCAAACTATTCGTTAATTTTCATCTCTGTAGGCCTCAATCAGAGCCTCAGTAGGCCTATGCAAAGCAAATGTTAGATAAGTCAGTCCTCTTGGAAATAAGTGCTGTGAAAAGATGAATGCAAAATTGTGTTGTTTGGCCATAATCACCAAAAAGCATTTGATGAAAAGAACCCCTTGACAACTGTGGGTGACAACATGTGAATCTTTTCTGTTTTAGGATTTTCTAGCAGCCAGTGGCACATGAAATATTGTATGAATAAAGGGAAGGATGTATTTCAATAAGTATCAGTAAATTCAGGATGCAATGTCATGTTTTTTAACAGGACAATTATTCAAAGCATGCCTCAAAATCATGAAGGACTACATTAAAAGCAAACATTGTGTTTTTAATTGCCCTGCAGTCTTAAACATGGTCGGTAACTTGTAAACATGTACATACAAGACACAAAATTAGAAAAACAGCTCTACACTGTAATATAGTCCACTGTGAGAAAAGGTGCCCACCCCAAATTTCTAATCCCCCCCCCCCGCCCCCCAATCTGAGCAGTATAGATCTGGGCCTGATGTAAACTAAGTTGATCAATCAAAGCTCATATAGTCATATGTTTATTAAGTCAACATTCTTCTGAAATATTGCTTATAATCATTTCTACAGTTGGTGATAGACTAGGGCATATGCCTGAGTTAGTAGACTAATAAACACATATTATCTGGCTTTCTCCTTTATTTCCTTTTTAGCTCTGACTACAGTGAATCTAACAGTGCACTGTCCACAGAAATGTTGTTCTGTAAAAAAGGTCATCTTTTGTGCATTGTCTAAGGAAATCCGTTGTCAAATATTTAAATAACTGCCCTGACTTCACCTGTTAGTCCAAAGTCTAAAGAGGTCGACTCCTCTCAGTGCGGTTGCAGTGGCTTCGTTTGAAGAATTCTGCTCCATATGCATGATGAAAATAGTTCTACTGACAAACCTCAAGTGTGGGTCCTTTTTTGACATACTGATTGAAAAAAATTGAAAAAGTGCTGTTCATGTTGTTACCGTGGCTGAGAGGGGCTACTTCAGCATGTCTGACAATGTTGTAGATACAGACACCAGAATCCCAACCACAGAAACCGAAGAGAAGAGATTGGACTGGGAGACATCCATTCATCAAAAGATTCAGACACTGTTTATGGTAAGAAGGAACAATATGTCATAGGAGTCGTGCAAACCTTGATACATCTCCATTGCTGAGGCTCAGGTCTATGAAACTGTTATTCTGTCTTTTTGAAGGACTTTGAGGCCCGTTTCTCCAGTGTGCACAATAACATTCTCAGAAAGGGAGGCAGGGAGACACTAGCCCAGATAGTCTACAGCCGAGTGCCTGAGCTGAAGGACCTGCCAACAACAGGCGTGTTTAACCTCCCCCTGATGTGGAAGTTCGAGCAGAGGATGACCATTCAGCTACTCAGCCGCCTGATTGAGCAGAAAGATGAGAGGAAAAACCTGTCTGTGCTCTCAGAGATCCTGAAAAATGTATGTTTTAGTTGCATGAAACTTTAATTAGTTTGTTGTAATAAGCAAAAAAATTGCAGTTATACCACCTTTTAACTGTCTTTTAACAGTCTGTCCACATACGGCACATCAAACATCTGCCTCAAGTGCTGAACCTGCAGCACACAATGATGCGTCACTTTCGAAATGTGGATCTGCAATGCTACGAGGATGTGAAAATTGGGACCTTCATTAAAGAGAATATTTCAGGTGAGAGACATGCCATTATTTTGAATCAAGAGTGATTGAAGATGGTAAACCTGTTGTCAGAAATGCTTTTACCTCTGCACAAATTGTCAGGGACGTCAGGACTTTTGGATGAACAGCCAGGGAAAGGGAAAAAAAACTGGGAAACCAACAGGTCAACACAAACAAAAACAGGGAGAACGCTCAGAAAAGAACTAAATAACAGCAAAGGCCAAAACACAGGAGATCGGTTCTAAATCAAACAAAAACCACTCAAAAGGAGTTCTAGATCACAAAACTAGAAATCTCAGAAGTATACTCAAAAACAGAAACTAGGATATGCAGAAAAACAGGAATATACTGGAGCACGGAGCTAGGAAACAAAATATGTTTGGACTTAACTCACGACACGGAAAAACAGGAGCGGTGATGTGGAAATCACAATAGCGTTGTCTGAACATGGAAGAAGCAGGAAAGATACGTCCATTAACCGACGAGGCCAGACAGGGAGTGAAGGGAGTGTGAGGTGTTTATGATATTCTCGTTGTGTGAGTTAATAATCAGACCGGGTGTTAAAGAAAGATACTTTACTGATATGTAGGAGGCAATTATACATCTGTACTGTTCACGTACTCGCGGGCTCTGCTCTGCATGAACACCCAACCTGCGCATGCCTGTAGGGGGTCATGCCATACGTCACTGATGTGACAATGTTATAATTCATAAACATTACAGTGTTCTTATAGTGAGCGTGACAGGTGCAGTCCATCAGAATTCAGGTGACCGGGAAAATTATTTGTGGGTGTGATGTGTTTGGAGGGGCAGGGTTCAGCGCTGGCATGACAAATATTGTGAAGAACCCTGTTGTCAGAAATGCTTCTACCTCAAACAAGAACCAAGGCAGAGACCCAATTGCAGAGTTTGAACCCACCCCCCTCTATACTCATGATGGATTAGGACACGTCACTACCAGAGCCAACAACAGATACACCTCAAGATGCACCTCGAAAGGATTCCCCATGCATCAGGTTAATTCACGACTCCAAGTAGTCTGTGAGCGCCTCAGCCACAACCACTGCCTCGCTTTTTTGGCAGCCTCAGACAGCTCCTTTAAAGCCCCTTTGAGTGACATGTCCTCGAAAAACTGTTGTGTGAAAAATGTTGTTGGTGCTAATATAATCAACATTAGCAACATTACTGAAGTCGGGCAGACTTGAGGTTTTAATGTTTTTATTTTTACTTCTAGGCAAGCAGAGCTGATGCCGACCATTTGACTTCCCTACTCCTGAATTCACACACACAAACTGATAGGTGAAAATTCACCCTAGTTACCTCAGGACTGGAGCTGCATATAAGTATATTTATTAGACAAACAACAATTGCAATCGGGCTCACTCCCAGCACAAGGCTGAAAGTGATGCAATGATAAACACATCGCACAAGGTTTATATAGACAGAAGTTGAGCGTTCAGCAGAGATAACCACGTGGTGGATTTCTCACGTCCGAGGCAAGGATGGAAGTTTTGCAAGGTCGGAAGAAGCACAGTTCGTCCCTTATTATCACTTCTGGTCTAAACATGCTCTTGTACAAATGCAGACTAAGTGACACCTAATATTCTAAGTTACACACACGCACACAGAAAAGCCATTTCATAAGCACATGATTCATACATTCTTAAGTAATTAAAAGTGTTTGCAAATTATCTCTATCACAAACCAATAACCAATGCCACTAGCATCACCACAACACTGGCCTTTTAAACTAAAAGCTAGTAGCCTGCATTTTATCTCCAACTTGGTTCTACCAAGTAATATTTTACACAGAATCCAAAAGCAAAATAACTTTTGTGTCTCACTTTTTTAAGATTAGCACCGAAGGCCCGATGCATGAAGTTGGATTATTTTATTCACTTCTGTGCTGCACAGAGCAAGTTGTGCAAACTACATTGCCAACATTGCCATTCAGTTACATATTTTGTTGTATCCTATGTAGCCAAAGAAGAAAATGGGTGTGTGTCTTCCTTACGTGAAACGCCCACCGTGCCCAAACGTGTCCAATATATCCAGTGTGTAAAGAAAAGACTATAAGACAGAAAACAATATAAACAGTTTCCAGATATCTTACAGGTAGTCGGTGATTCAGGCGAAAGGTTGACATTTTTTATTCAAAAACACAGTTCCACTATAACACTCTACAGCAAGAGTTAATAAGGCAAAATCTCATAACATTAGTTCCTGAAATATTGTACTTGAACAGTTGTTTCATAATGCTTGTATTATTGCTATTATATGCTATCGTATGAATTCATAAACTTACCCTTCCTGTTATAGTATTCCTTGTATTTAATCATTGAAAAAAAGAAATGTATATTCCATGTTTAACCTGACATCTTTTTTTGCATAGACATGGTTTTGATGTGGTTTAGGGTAGAATTTAATATATGTTGGTCTTCATCAATATCTTGCAGATGATGAAGTCCATGTTTTCAAGGAAAATGTTGAAACTCTGAAAACCATCTGGGGCCATTTGACTGCAATCCAATGTAAGCAATCACCATGTCTCATCTAAAAAGTCGGGTGTCTGAGAAAAAAAATGGCTGGTGGACACGCAGTGTTGAGTAATTTCCACAAAAATTCACAACATTGGGACTGTGTAAACCTAGTGGGTTTAGCGAGAGCAGAAATGATCATGTTGGGGCAGTGGCGTAAGGTAGTTACGACGGGCCCCAGTGCACGCTATTATGACGGGCCCTAGTGCACGCTAGTTACTAGTCATGCTGCGCGAACACACACCATTAGGCGTATATATATTTTAACAAGAATGTGTTGGATTTTTCGGTCAAATTAGTTACTTCGGCTATTGTATTGGGAAAGTAGACAGGTCAAAGAGAACACGATCAGAAACATGGATAGTGCCTTGACTCGCGGTAAAGTAAACAGACAGTTAAAGTGCTGATGAAAGGCATGATTTGGTACTTTACCCACATCTGAAAATCACATGAAAATGAATGAAACAGGAATGAAACAGGCATTCGGCGGCGACCTGACTCCGAAATTATAACAACCTCTTCAATAGGGGCACGGCAGCAGGAAACGTTATTGCTATGCTATGTTTTGCTAGGGGTTCAAATACTTATTTTCTGCATCAAATGCAAATTAAGTCATAAATGTTATAAAATGCAGTTTTGTGGATTTTTTTGTTGATATTCTGTTTCTCACTGTTAAAATACACCTACTATTACAATTATAGATCACACATTTCTTTGCAAGTGGTCAAACTTTCCCAACTGTATTACCCAGCAATCATCATTGCAAATCTGAATATGACAAAAATACCAAAGAAAATAAGAACTTATTAATTTAATTTAATAGTTTTTTTTAATAGTGTATATAGTGTATGTAGGATAAGCATATCATTTTGTTATAGAGTGCTACTATTTTTCCCCAAAAATAATAAAAACCATGACGGAGATACGTTTTTACTTTTCAAGGGCATACATAGCATCAGACACCTTCAATAGTATATTACCAGTTCATCTTTGAACACAAGCGTATCTGAGAAGCGAAAATATGAGTCTTAGAATTCTGTCAGACGCAATACTGGGGGGCCTGTCCATAGACATATATATATACATCTGCGTCCGGCTACGGCCCCCACGCCCCACGAGCCCCAGTGCAACCGCACCTGCTGCACCGCCTATAGTTATACCCTGTGTTGGGGAGTGAAATGTATAGCACAACCAAAAGAGCCAATAGGATCATTCACTGTTGCTTTTAAAGGGCTCATTGTTGTTGTTGTTGTTTACGCATTAGTAAATATGACTGATGGGAATCTGTGGTATTTGTGAACTAAGTCTCTTCTTGCCTCTCAGCCACTTTTGTTCTCTATCTAGAGGCCATAAGCCAATACCTTAAAATAGGACTCAATCAGCACCTCCATAGCATAGTATTGCATTTTTTTTCCAGACGTCAAGATTCCCATAGAGTGGAAAAACAAGACAGAGAAAGACTTGAGGATACTGGACCTCTTGCCTAGGAAAGATTCAGTCATGTACACCTTGACAGATTATCTTGTCAGAATGCAGAATGACTGTATAAACTGCGCCAACCCCGGAGAGAACAGGTAAGAGTTTGACGGCTTATTCTCTACTTTACTTGTCTACACTGACTATGTGTCTGAGGGCCTCATTTACTTACATTTGCGAGCACAGCGTAATCAGCGCCTTTACCAAACCGCACCAAAGGGGACACTCTTTGTGAACATGCGTTTGTTGTGGACAGGGACGTTCGGTTGGCATGGCACTGCGCTCGAGAGGCTATAACGTCAAAATAAACATGGAAGGTGAAATTAATATGCTGCTCTTTCTCTACAATTTACTTAGTTTAGTTAGTGTACTTCAGGTACAAGTACTGTACTTTTCCTAAATAGATACGCGTTACTCCTACGCAGAAGGCGAGCGCTGTACTCGGTGTGATTGAACGATGAGGGGAAAAGGCAAAGAAGACTGTTTAAACCCTACATGGAGTGGCGAACAGCTAGCTGGTGGGACAATTTTTTATATGCCTATATTAAATGATATATCAAATATAAAAATTTAAACAAATAACATTTCTGATATTTTTTTTTAAATGAATACCCTCTCAGTGCGCCGCCTTTGTAAATGCAGTTCAATGTCTTTACCCGCATTTTGCGCAGAAATTAAGCCTGAAGTGGGCGCAATTCTGTTAGTAAATGAGGCCCTGAGTCGGTTCAGACTGGTGTGCCGACCGAACTGGCACTTCATCAACAGAAAAGCTTCCTCCTGTTTTGAACACTTTTGAATTATGTGCTGAATGTCCTTTGCTGTTTGACTTTATACAAGACGCTTCAGCACTAGTGAAATCAAGCCTTCCCATGTCATTGACTGCACCCCTGAGCAAGACTTCTTGACCATTGCGATGTCCAACATTGACCATGTGGTGTGTGAGGATGGGACAGAAAGCACCAACTACAACTTTAAGAGCCTGGAGAGGCAGATAGTCGACCGGTTCTTCACAGAGAAACCCATCATCAATGTCAATGTGAGTCTGCCTGAGCAGTTCACAGCGCGTCATCAGCACATATCCACAATTATTTCTGTTTTTGGACTATCCTGTCTCATTTTTCAGACAATTCCCTTGTTTGAGGACAACACCAGAACAACCCTTCGGGCTTTCTTCAGCACAGTGAAGGAAAAGCTGGTATGGACAACTGCTCCCTCAGAACACGTTCCCTTTGGAAAACGTTTTTAAATGTCATCAATTTAACTTTTCTTATTTGCCTGATCTTACCTTTGTCCTCAGGAGCCTTTGAACACCAATGACCAGAACTGCATCTTGAATGACTTCAGGTTCCTGAATGAGATCTCAGCTGCCCTCTCTACACTGAGAATTGCCATTGGGTTTATGCAGCTGGCATTCCCTGATGCAGAGGAGTACCTTGTGCACTACCTGAGTAAAGAGCTCAGGCTCGAGGATAGAACACATACCCTGAGCTTACCGGTACACCTCTCCACCTATTGAGTGCCTCACATGTCAATAAACAACAGATACACTCACTGTGGGAGAAAGCAACCATAGACTTACATGCAAAACCCAAAATCTTCCAAAGAGTTATTATTTTCGTATGTATTTATTATTATCATTATCATTATCATTATTATTATCATCTTTCTATAATTACTATATGCAGTATATATAGTTTTTACCAGCTAGCTTGTTTGAGTGCTCATGATCCTGAGGAATCATGGGCCATACACCTGACTGAGAATCTGTGCAGCATGGCCTTTTTGACTGTGTTGTAGTAGTCATATTATGACATCACTCCTTCCCTAATTTGAATGTGTGACATGTTCTCTTAAGGTTTGTATCTGACTAGAGAATTTATTGCTTGGGGTTTACAGGTGCTGAGAACCAGCAGGGTGAAGCACATCCAGTCTCTCTGGGAGGTGCTTTCTCTGAGGCAGTCCTCCCTGCTCACTGAGATGAATCAGGTACTCCCAGACACAGACCCCTCAACTGTCCTTTTCAATACTGGTCTAAGAATCTGGTCATGCCAGGGCAGCTGGCTATGCCAATATTGTGCAGGATGCTTGCCATGTAAAAAACACACATAATAATATTTTGTGTTGAGTAAATGTCCTTGTTGACACGCAAAAAGATAAAACTGAATTGAGTGAAATAAATCAATTGATCGATAAATAAGCCATTATGAACTCAAGTCAGGTTTAGTGTTTTTGTCTTTTTCCAGAATCCGTTCTTCATGATCGAGGGTGGTTTTCATGAGTCGTTTTCTGAGGAGCAGAAGAAGGAAATCTCCCCCAAACTGGCCAACCTCACCAAACTGGACCTCTTCGTTACAGAGCTGCACTACGTCATCATGAACATTAATTTGAATGACATCAAGCACGACTGGAGGTGTGTGTTATTTGATCTGTTTATTCTTCAGCACACGTGCATTATTCACTGCAGTTTCACTATAATGCACTTTCCCTTTTCAATTTCAGTGTCCAAATAACGTGTGAAGCCTTTGCTGAAAGGGGTGAGATTGACGAGAGAGTATTGAAGAGTGTGGAGTCTCTGCCGCAGATGGACATGAACTACTGCATTGCTCTCTGGAAAATGGCTGTTCAGATGAAGAAGAGCTTGTCAGGATGATACCTACACAGACAAGCCTCATTACATAACTACTTCGCTTTTTGTTTCATTTAACCTTTTAAATTACAAGCATATATTACAGCTATCCATTAATACTGAATGCTATATCAGATAGACTCTTCAGTTCAGTTTAACTTCTTTGTTTCTGACTTTGGTAATTAAAAATCTATACTATCTACCGTATATAATCTGTAGATTTGAAAGACAACCCTGTTAGAAAGACATTTTTATTTGAGTGTTTGTTAGTGAACAATTAAGTGGGTTTTCAAATAGTTTTCTTTCCAATGTCAATGCTACTTTACATCATGCAGTATGTGTGATCTTCCACGATAATGATATAAATTTGATGTGAAAACCAGATGTGTGTTGAAGGTTAAGCAACCTGGATGCAATAGAGTGATGCATTGAAGTAGATATGGTCTTACATATTGTGCTCAGTGTTCTGTGCTCAAGTTTGTTTTCTATTCCGGGTTCCACCTTTTGTTCTTTTTCTCACTTTTGCATGAAATATAATCACTGGAAGTCCAGGTATCCGACACCAAAGAGAGGAACCTTTGCGTGGATAGAATACTTTTCATTAATCAAGATAGTGGCTTTGATTTGATTGGGTGAATCAGTATTGATCTGTTATACTGCCATGACTAATAAACTGATTAATGTATTTGTATCCTTCATTCATTCTTCACAAGCATTAACCTACACAACCATAAAGCATCTAGCCTAGTTGGTCCTGTACCACTGGAATAATCAAGTCTTATAGTAAACAGCAGATTCCATAAAGCATCCAGCCTAGTTGTTCATGTACCACTGGAATAATCAAGTCTTATAGTGAACATCAGATTCATAAATACATGTTTATGTGGTATGTAGGAGTGTGCATACAAACCATCTTCGATATTCAAAAATACAATCAGCTATTGACGGGGTGTGAATGTAAGGCTACATTAAAATATGGTCCGAAAAATGCAGTAAGCAGTAAAACCCTTTATTTTGAGTGTACTACAGTGACATCTCACTCCACACATGAATACCACACTATTGAGTGTGCATACTACAGTGCCATCTCACTCCACCATCAATTAATAGTGTTGAGTGTGCATACTACAGTGCCATCTCACTCCACACATGAATACCACACTATTGAGTGTGCATACTACAATGCCATCTCACTCCACACATGAACAATGGCATTATTTGAAGTTCCCCATGTAACTTTTTATTTTCCAATAACTTCCCAGAAGTCAGCATGTACATAATAACCCAATAAGGATGATATTTGAATAGTTATGCTGTGAATGGTTATCTGTATATTTGAATAGTTATGCTGTGAATAGTTATCTGTATATTTGGTAATCCTTGCACACCCCTAGTGGTAAGATGAGGTCGATGCAGGACAGTCAGAATGATGGACTTGAGAGAGTGGCTCCGTGGCCAGATCACTGGTGTTGCTCTCTAGCTGAGAGAAAGGACTAAGGGTAACAAAGCATGGCATCTTATGAGAGCACCACAAACACTCTCAGCTCAGATGTCTAACAGCACAGTTAGGGAGATCACCTCACATACAATATATGTTTTAGTGGTTGTAGTGTATTTTGCACAACAGGTGAATTGATGTGCTGAAGCATGTGTTTGTGAAGAGTTTTGGAAAAGTGCACATTGTATTGAGACAAGTGTGGGAATGACTGTAATCTCTGACTGCAGATGCCACGCACACACACACACACACACACACACGCACACACACACACACACACACACACCTGATCTCTGACTGCAGATGCCAGTCAGCAGAGTCAGTCTGTGAAAGTCTGCTGTCTGCTGCTGCTCTGACCTCTTATATGGGCTGTGGCCTACTAGCCAACATTGCATGTCATACTACTCATGGACACCAGATGGAGACATACAGGTGCAGTTCTCAAATGTGACCACCAGATGGCGCTAAATGATAAGTGCGAGAGGATGAGGCCACCATGCATAGCGCAGCCTTGAACATCACCGCTCAGTCATCAAATGGCAATACTGAAGACACCTCTGTCATCATGTGGGAAGAGTGTTGAGTTAACATGAGTGACATCACTCTGAGAACACTACACACAACCTCCACTGACCTCTCATACAGACCTCACTAGTACTAGTACTGCGTACTGCGTACACACACACACACACAC